>NC_091836.1:98334119-98591619 GCF_037783145.1 Equus przewalskii | reverse complement strand
CACAGTGGTTAAGTTTGCACATTCCACTTCAGTGGCCAGGGGTTTGCCGGTTCAGATCCGGGTACGGACCTATGCAGCACTTGTCAAGCCATGCTGTGGCAGGCATCCCACATAAAATAGAGGCAGATGGGCACGGATGTTAGCTCAGGGCCAGTCTTCCTCGGCAAAAAGAGGAGGATTGGCGGCAGATGTTAGCTCTGGGCTAATCCTCCCCCCCCCAAAAAAAATGTGAGAGTGTTTTGATCTCTTTAGAGTAAAATATGGATGAAACCTCAAATTGAATATTATATATCTCCTTTAAATGATCAAAAAAGCATGTTTTGTACATATAGGCTTCCTCATTTCTTGTTGTCTGGTATTGAACCCTTATGATATGCCAGGACTTTTTACATTACCTCATTCAATCCTCACATCCTGTGAAATAAGTATCATTATCCCTGTTATGTAGATGAGGAAACTGAAACCCAGAGAAGTGACATAGCTAGTAAGAGGAGACAGAATTTGAATCCACATCTGTTGTGTATTCTTTTTTTTTTTAATAAAGATTAGCCCTGAGCTAACATCTGCTGCCAATCCTCCTCTTTTTGCTGAGGAAGGCTGGCCCTGAGCTAACATCCATTCCCATCTTCCTCTACTTTATATGTGGGACGCCTACCACAGCATGGCTTGTCAAGCAGTACCATGTCTGTACCTGCATCCGAACCGCCTAACCCCAGTCCACCGAAGCGGAACGTGCCAACTTAACCTCTGCACTACTGGGCCGGCCTCTGTTATGTATTCTTATAGGCATCTGTGGAAAAGCATATGCCTTTTGCAAAAGTGCATAATAAAAATCTATATTTTACCACAAAACTTCAAAACTGGTATATTTCTCACTTTATCAAGCTTTCTTTAATAGCATTGTAAAAACATTTTGGACTGTGACCCACAGTAAGAAAATATTTCAGGGGCCGGCCCAGTGGTGCAGCAGTTAAGTGTGCATGTTCTGCTTCAGTGGTCCGCGGTTCGCCAGTTTGGATCCCTGGTGCGGACGTGGCACTGCTTGGAAAGCCATCCTGTGGTAGGCGTCCCACATATAAAAAGTGGAGGAAGATGGTCACGGATATTAGCTGAGGGCCAGTCTTCCTCAGCAAAAAGAGAAGGATTGGCGGCAGATGTTAAATCTTCCTCAAAAATATATATATATATTTCACATTGTGAACCAGACACATACATGTATTTACATGTACATATACTTAAAACAAAAGTTTTATGAAACTTATCACATGTGAAGATTGCTAATCTATTCTGTTCTGTTCTATTCTCTTTCATGGTAAGAAATGCTGCTTGCACCTAACTAATTTTGTATCTCTCTGAGGGTTCTCAACTGAAGTAATTCTGTACCAACTTAAAACATAGACAGTTAAGTTTTTCTTCCATTATGGAAGTTATATGGAAAGCAGAGTGAAGGGGAAGACACTCATATTTTGATCACTGAAAGAAAACTACAGTTAACATTTTGATTTATTCCCTTTCAATGTTTTTTTCTGATGGTGTTTATATTGATATAGCTTTAATCATGATGCGTATGTAATTTTAAATCCCAAGTTTTTAAATTTATTATTTACTTTTATCAGTTATGTGCGCACGTAATGTAGAGAATTAAATTTTTTTTTACAAGGTTTGTTCAGAAAAACAGTCATTTCTTCTGCCATTTCCTCCTCTCCAGGGCAACTACTTTAAACTATTTTAACTGATTCTTTAGACGTTTACTTCCGCATCTCTAAATAATATGCTTATCATTGCTACTTCTAGATTTTCCAGTTTTAGGCATTATCTAATGACTTTCCATCATGGAAGATGAGGATTTATTTTTATTTTTTAAAATTTATTTTTTAATTTTTTGGTGAGAAAGATTTGCCCTGAGCTAACATCTGTGCCAGTCTTCCTCTATTTTGTATGTGGGATGCCTCCATAGCGTGGCTGATGAGTGGAGTAGGTGCGCACCTGGGATCTGAACCCGCAAACCCGGGCTGCTGCAGCAGAGTGTGCAGAACTTTAACTGCTTGGCCAAGAGGCCAGCCCCAGAAGATGAAGATTCAACTTTCCTTGATCTTTTGCCCTAAGTCGTCCCCCTTCACATGCTATCCATCATCCTCATATAGTTATACCATGATCTTGATTATATCAGTATTTAGAGTTATATTGTTATGACTGCATGAATGCTGTTCACAGCTGAACCATTGCAGTATGCTGTGATTATTTTTTCTTTGCTGTACGACGTTCCCCCCTCATTGTTGTGTTTTCCCCCATTGCTTACTTTTTTAATGGATTCATTTCTTATTCAACCTCAGACATTTCTCAGTTATATAAAACTCTTATTAGTGATTCAAAATTAGTTGGTAATCTGTTAATTTCCATCCTATTGAGGAACTTTCTCCCAGAGCCTACTAAATGACTCCAGTCTGGAGTGGTTGCCCTCTAGGTTTTCTGTACAGTGCAACATCCCAGGAGTTTCTTTCCTCTCCCTCTGGTATAAGCTCCCCTGTGTCCTGGATCCCATACCTTCCTCTTTCTTGGAGAAATCCTTAAGGAGCTTCTTGAGAAAAGATGCATGGGAGGTAAATTGTTTTGGACACTGCATGTCTGAAAATATTGTTTACCTTCACGCTTGGCATGGCTGGTGAAATTTCAGTTTGATAGTGATTTTCCCTTAATTGTGAAGGCTTAGCTTCTTTATTCTAGCTTTCATTGTAGCTGTTGAAAACGCTAATGTTATTCTTCATTCTTTATATGGAAAAAGTTTTTTTTCCTTTCTAGAATCTTATCGGATCTTTCTGTTTTCTCCAGTATTCTGTTATTTCACCATAATGTGTCTTGGTGCTGGCAAACTCATATTTTTTAGTTCTGGGAAAATTGATTTAGAAATTTTTTGATGATTTATTCTCCAGTTTCTCTCTTTGCTTTTTCTAGACTTCTAGGGTACAGTTATTGGACCTTCTAAATTAATCCTGTAATTGTCTAATCCTTTTTTCTTCAGTTCTGTACTTCTTTGTCTTTTTGCTCTTCTTTTTGTAAGATTCTTCAATTTTGTCTTCCAACCCTTCTATTGAATTTTTCATTTTTACTATCTTAATTTTTTAAAGAGTTTTTCTTTCTATGAGTCTTCCTTTTTTGGGAGCATCTTCTTTTTTTCACAGATGCAATATCTATCTTTTAATGAGAATATTAATGATGTTTCTTTTGAAAGAATTTCCTCTGCTTAATCTTTGCTTCCTCTAAGTTGCTTTTGTAATTTTTCTATTTGTTTTTGTCTCTGTCTTTGAAATTAGACACTTTCCTTCAAAAATCTATTGGTCTTTAGCTTTCTGCTCTGTATTTAAGAATGGGGCACTAAAAAAAGTGGATTGGAAGCTCTAGATATCTGGGTAGGGCTTATTGACTACAGTCTTCATTATTTTTATTTTTATTTTTTTATTTTTTTGATTTTATTTTTTTCCTTTTTCTTCCCAAAGCACCCCAGTACATAGTTGTATATTCTTCATTGTGGGTCCTTCTAGTTGTGGCATGTGGCATGCTGCCTCAGCGTGGTTTGATGAGCAGTGCCATGTCCGTGCCCAGGATTCGAACCAACGAAATACTGGGCTGCCTGCAGCGGAGCATGCGAACTTAACCACTCGTCCATGGGGCCAGCCCCTTTTATTTTTATTTTTTGAAAATTTTTCCTTTTTCTCCCAAAGCCCCCCAGTACATAGCTGTGTAATTTTAGTTGTGGGTTCTTCTAGCTGTGTCATGTGGGATGCTGCCTCAGCATGGTTTGATGATCGGTGCCATGTCCAAGTTCAGGATTCAAACCAGCAAAACCCTGGGCTGCCGAAGCAGAGCGCACGAACCCAACCACTCAGCCGCGGGGCCGGCCCCTGTGGTCTTCATTTTAGGGTAATCTGACTAGAATATTTTGTCAGGAAACTCCTCATGTAACATTACTTATGTCTTTTCTCTTAGCCCAGTCAAATTCCCTCAAAAACACACTTCTAGTCTCCTGCTTCAAGTGCTGTCTGGCTGTCAGCAGCTGTGGGAGCCCTGTGGAGGAAGAAGGCTGGTGGGGCAGGAGTGTCTCAACGTTCGGTGTATAAACTTTTCAATATAGTAGCCCCCCCACCCCCCCAGACTATGCCTGTATCTCCTATTCCAGAGACTCTTTGTTTTATCATCTTCGAAACAACTTCTCATCTTATATCCAGGGGAGGGAAGGGTAGTTATCTGGCTAACCAGAAAGAGAGAGGCAACCTGTGGGTCTAACTTCTCCTTAAATAGACTTTCAAGCAGTCATCCTGTTTTTGGCCTCACTTTTGCCTTCACCTTTAGAGGTCCCTGGTATCATGAGACCTTTTATGCAGGGGCTTGAAGGAGGGACCAGGGAAGGGATGTCGGGAAAGGGGGCGTGTGTTGTAAATTAAATTGCTTCTCTATTTTCCTTATTACCAGCTTTGCTTTCTCAGGTCTTATAAATATAACTGCTCCTCCATCTGCCTGCCAAAAGCCAAATTTTTGTCTCATGTCATTCTTGTTGTCCAAGGCTTGTGCCTTAAGTTGCCCACTGTTGTTTTAGTGGGGCTGAACTAAATACCTGTGTTCAACCCACTGGCTCCAACTGGAACACTGAGTCCTGTTTCTGTTGTTGTTAATGTTTGTTTTTAACAAAACATTGTAATATGAATATTTCCTGTTATTATAAACTATGCAAACACCTTTTTTTTTTTTTTTTTTTTTGCTGAGGAAGATTCTCCCTGAGTAACATCTATTGCCAGTCATCTTCTTTTTGTATGTGAGCTGCTGCCACAGCATGGCCACTGACAAGTGGTGTGGGTCTATGCCTAGGAACCAAACCTAGGCTGCTGAAGTGGAGCACTCCAAACTTAACCATTAGGCTACAAGGGCTGGCCTTACAAACACAATTTTGAGAGGCAATATAATGAAGTGGTTAAGAGTGCAAGACTGGAACCAGATTACTGGGTTTATTTCCTGGTTCCACCCTGTACTGTGTAACCTTGGGCAAGTTACTTAATCTTTTTATGCCTTAGTTTTTTCATTTCTGAAATAGCAATGCTAGCAGTAAATATCTCATAAAGCTGTTTGGAGAACTAAATAGTGTGTTAAGAGAGTGTTTTGCATATAGTGCTCAACAAATATTAGGTATTATTAGTTTCCTTTTAAGCAGTTACATATATTTCATCATATAGTGATAACTTAATTGGCTGTCTTCTTTTTATTATTTTTTTTGCTGGGAAAGATTCACACTTGCCAGTCTTCCTCTTTTTTCTTTGCTTTTTCCTCCCCAAAGCCTCAGTACATAGTTGTGTATTCTAGTTGTAAGTCCTTCTAGTTCTTCTACATGAGCTGCCATCCCAACATGGCTACTGACAGATGAGTGGTGTGGTTCCACACCTGGGAACTGAACCCAGGCTGCCGAAGCAGAGTGTGCCGAACTTAATTGCTAGGCCATCAGGGCTGGCTCTCCTTGACTGTTATCTTATTACTGGACCTTTAGGCTGTTTCCAATTTTTCTTTCTTGTTTTTATTAATAAATATTAAGTAAACAACTGTTAACATGAAAATTTTTCTGCATTTAGGATTTTTTCCTTTTGAATGGATTCTTAGAAGTGGAAATCTGTTTAGTTTATGACTCTTAGGACATTCTAAATTGTTTTCAAAGGATTGTTTCCACTTCATTTCTACCAGAACTGTTTGAATGCCTATTTCCCCATCTCTTTACTAGTTCTAAATATTTTTTTAAAAGGCCTTTTAATATGATAGGTTAAGGGGCTGCCCACCTGGCTAAGTGGTTAAGTTCATGCACTCTGCTTCGGTGGCCCTGGGTTTCGCCGATTTGGGTTCTGGGCTTGGACCTGGCACCGCTCATCAAGCCATGCTGAGGTGGTGTCCCATGTAGCACAAGTGGAAGGACCTACAGATAGAATCTACAACTATGTACTAGGGTGCTTTGAAGAGAAGAAGAAAAAAAAGAAAAGTAAGATTGGCAACAGATGTTAGCTCAGGTGCCAATCTTTAAAAAAAAAAAGGTAAAAATATGTCATTTTAACATATGTTTTTTAGATTACTAGTGTTTCTCACTTTTAATCTAAAGGTAATTGGCTTATTTAGAGACATGTGATAAGCTATTATGGAAAGCTGTTTTTATTTACCTGTATACATTCTTCCTCTTTCATGGTAACAGTACCTGACATTTCCCTAAGTAGTCGTTCTCACTTTCTCAAGCATGTGACATTTGTGAAGTTAACCTGGATTGACTTCACCTCCAGCTTCAAAGGTTGAGCTTGTTGAACTGTGCTTGCATCACTCCCAAGCTCAATAATTGGCTGAGGATGGAAAGGTAAACCAAGAAGCCCTAAATGGGTAACCTTAGACTTTCATTGGGACATAGACTCTCTTCTTCTTGCTGGAAGAAGGAACAAGGCAGTGTGTAGCCTTGGTAGCTTCTTGCACCCATGTTGGCCTTATGAAATGATAGCCAATATCAAGGTGTCATAGGCAGAAACTTAAAGAATAACTATCCAGGTGCTGGGCACATCGTTTGCCTGAAGCCAAACCTAGTTCTAGACTTTTTTTTTTTTGAGGAAGATTAGCCCTGAGCTAACATCAGCTGCCAATCCTCCTCTTTTTGCTGAGGAAGACTGGCCCTGAGCTAACATCCGTGCCCATCTTCCTCTACTTTATATGTGGGACGCCTGCCACATCGTGGCTTGCCGTGCAGTGCCATGTCTGCACCTGGGATCCAAACGGGCTAACCCCAGGCCACCGAAGCAGAAGGTGTGAACTTAACTGCTGCACCACCGGGCCGGCCCCTAGACTTTTTAAAACCAAACAAACCAATAAATTTCCTTTTGTTTTTAAAGCCAGTTTGAACTGTGTTTTCTGTATTTGCAACTGAAAGTATCCTACTCACTGAGTTAGCAGAAATGGTTGGAAGAGTCCTTCCTACTTTCTTTTGCCACACATCATGGCACAGTTGAAAAATAACATAGTATTTGTATGGTGCAGAGGGGCATGTGGACAAAGTTACTCATGACCAATTGCAACCAACCTTGTGTGTTGGGGCTTTCTTGGCTGTGCCTGGCCTTTTGCTCAACTGAGAGGCGTAATGACTCAAACCTGTAACTTATTAATAGTATGCTGTCCTATGACACCAGTTGGAAACCTCTGGGCTGGAACAAAATGCTTATAAACTTAAGTCCATAGGATCGATTTTCATATGCTTTGCTTATTTTGCTGCTTCTATAATAGGCCAAACTCTGATCATAAATTTTAAAAGTGTACCAAATGGGAAAACACTTAATTAAATCTTCTTAATCATTTGCCCTTGTTTATATTTTGGGAATATTTGCAAATTTGTGGGTACTTAGCATTAATTTTCTCTGATTATTAATATGAAAATTCAGAGTTATCACCAGGTTTCTCATTTCCATTGTTGAGGCCTGATTACAGTGCTCATAGTTTTGTCTAGTCCTTTAAATCAGCATTTAGTAAATTAAAGAAACAAAAAACTTTTTTCTAGATAGGCTCTAAATCTAAATTTTCTACTACTTAAAAAATATTTAGGGCCAGCCCCAGTGGCCTAGTGGTTAAAGTTTGACATTCTCTGCTTTGGTGGCTTGGGTTCAGTTCCACAGCACTCCTCTGTCAGTGGCCATGCTGTGGTGGGGCCTCACATTAAAAAAAAAAAAAGAGGAAGATTGGCAACAGATATTAGCTCAGGGCGAATCTTCCCCAGCAAGGAAAAAGAAAATTCAGTCACCAGGTAAGTATGACATGCTCAGGTTAATTTGTATCAGTGGTTCTCACACTTCACTTAACTAGTTAAAACAGGATTGTTGGACCCCACCCCTAGTTCTTGATTTAGTAGATCTAAGTTAGACCCTAGAATTTGCATTTCTAACAAGTCCTTAGGTGTTGCTTATTTTGTTGGCCAAGGGACCACATTTTGAGAACCACTGATTTATTTCATGCTTTTATTTGTTTAACACTGTTGATTATTGAATTTAACAGGTAAGTAATATGATTTTATACTCTTAGCATAAAGATACACTTCCCAAATTTTGCAGGTATTTGGCTAATGATTTTGGTATTTCACGCATTTAAGATAAGTAGTGTTATATGTAGCAAGAAACAAATGCCAGGTCACTAAATAAAAGCACTTTGAAATGTTTTTTGGTAAATGAATAACATTTTGACATTGACTTCCCATATAAAATAGAAGGAGCATTTTGATGGAAATAGTTTAGCCTTCTTTAGTAATGAAAACCACAAAGAAAAATATAGCAAGCCTCTTAAAGAAGTCACTGCATTAAATCTCTTCTGGGATATGTTGGGATATAAGTAACAGATAAGATCTATTTAAAGAAATGTAGCTTTCTGATAAAATATTAATAGTACTTAAAACATTACCATTATTATGTCTAATATTTTTTAAAGTCTCAATAGTATAGAAAATGAAATCAGACATAGTTGTAGATTTTTCTATATTCTCTCCATAATTACTTATTAGTTTATCTGATTGGGGTTGTTAATCCATCTAAAAATATGTCTCAAGCCTTCAATAGTGCTGAACTTTCAAAATATGAACCTGTCTTTTTGGGTTAACTTGAAATTTATTGTCAGATTAGGAAGCTGAGTTTCAGAAAAAAAGTCTTTTTTCCCCCCAGGATTACACAGTTGACGAAACAGTCAAGTTTTTACTCAAGTCTAGGCCTCTGACTTTAAGTTCAGTAGTCTTTTTTTTATCATACTATGTAGGAAGTAATACCCTACAAACCTCAGGGAAGCAATTTAAGGATCAAAAGAAAAATATAGGTGAAATTGCTTTGTATTATGTAAGGAGTCATATAAAAATCATTCTAATTTCTAGTTAATTTATTGACTGCTTACTTTGTGCCTAGAACTGTATTAAATGCTGTGGGGGAGTAAATGAAAGAAGTGCAGAACAGTTCTTGCCTCTAAGCAACATCCCTTTTGGAGAGGCAGATTGAACACATATAGAACAATTGGTGAATTACTGTTAAATTTTGGAGTGTTGAATTTAAACACTCAACAGGAAATTAGAGACTGAAGGGGTCCTAATGGTTTAGAAAGGTCAGAGAAGGATTACTGGAGAAAAGGGTCCTTGGGCATAAAAAATGGATAGAATTTAGGTAGCGAGGGAGTAGAAAAATTATTCTAGGTACAGAGGTGGGAATGAGCATGAATTAGGTAAGAGAACGTAAGGAAACTATAATAGAGGACTTCTTGGTCCTCTTTTGGGATCTCTCTTGGGTGCAGAAGAGGATTAAAGTTGAAAAGGAAGATGAAACTAGAAAGTGAGAACCCTTAAAAATCAGGCAGATGCATTTGGACTGGATTTGTAAACAAGAGAAGCCCTCTTGAATTTGGAGATTGATGAGGTTTAAGTGGTGTTTTGCAAAATAATTCTGGAGAAAATATGTAGGATAGATTGAAGTGGGGGAGAAGATTAAATAAAGGGATAACAGGAAAAGGTGATTATAATTCATGTCTGAGGTAATGAGGGTCTGACTAGGTTGATGGCAGTAGGAGTAGTGATGCAGAATGAATTTGAGGGCCATTAGAAGGAAGAACAGGCAGGTCCATTTAGAGATTAGATTTAGGGGATGAAGGGGAGTGAAAGTGAGAGGGGGAACAGAGAGAAGGAGAGAAAAAGAGACAGAGATCAAAGATTTAGTGAATGTTCTTTGGAGATTTAAGTAAAATACTTGATACTACTGATAGAAATGAAGTTTAAAAGCTTTTAGGGAGAAGAAAAGTACAAATTTTGGTTTGTTAAATCTGAAGTGGAAACATACAAGCGAGTACTTTGAGATGACTGAAGACTCATTGGGGATTGTTCACATGGTAGTCACAAGATGGAACTTTGGAGCTGGAAGCAAATGTAGAGGTAAAGAAAGTAGATCCAGAAAGGTCCAGCAGTTTGTCTGCAATCACATGACTACTGATGAACAGATTTGTTAATATCCATTCATTCCCAGTCTGTTGCTCTTAGAATGATTATTTGTGTGCCTATAGTACAGGTCACTAAATGCCTTCAAGGACTAGGAAAGTGAGGTAAATTCATTTAGTACTCAACAAATATTTAATCTCTGATATTACTCTATATCAGGCCCTGTCCTAGGTGCTGAAGACAGCATGGCCAAGACAGATGAGACTGGGCTCTCATAAAACTTATTTTTTAAAGGAAGAGACATAATAAACAAACTTAATAGATAACACATAATTTTGGGCAATGGTAACTGATGTGAAGAAAATAAAACAGGATGATGTGCAGAAGAGTGATGGGGTGTAGTACATGCTGAAGAGGTGACATTTGAACTGAGACCTGAAAAACGTGGAGGAAATTCTGTGTAATGTGGAGATAGAGCATTCCAGACAGAAGGAATAGCAAGTAAGTAGGCATTAAAGCTCAAGTAAATTTGGTATGCTTTTGAACTGGAAACTGATTTATTCAGTCCCTATTATGTGCCAGCTGGAAGGCTAGATTCTGGGGGATACCACAGTGACCAAAATAGCAGTACTAGCTCCCAAAGCCAAGTGGCAAATCATCTAGATTTGCACTATGTGGTAGACATTTCTGTTGGTAAATTGATATATTTTATGTAAATGATAAACACTGTTAACATATAACTATCATTTTGCTTGTTATTTTTCCCCCATAGTCTTTGCCCGACAATATTTAAGGCCTAGCACAAATATTATCTTTTCTATAACACTCTCCTTAAGCCCTGTGGATAGAATTAATTGTTTTCTTCTCTGTATTTTCATAGTTACTTTGTATATGCCTCTACTTGAGTGCCATGACACTGTTGGTTTCCATATCTGTCTCTCCAACCAGGTCATGAGCTCATATCCTGAGAAACTAAGATAGTGTGCTGCATATGCTGGGAACCTAATTAAAGTTTCTTTAATCAACTACTCTGTAATTCATCATGTATTTTTTTGAGGACTAACATTGTTTAAGGAGTTGTTCTATGTGCTGCAGAGTTTATATAATTAAATAGGAGATGGGTTTTGAAATCTCGTTTGAGGCTTCTGATTAAACATGATGGATTGACCACATATATTTATTTTACTCACTCGTTGAAACGCATAAAAAGGGTATTAACTCACAGGGACAAGACAGGAATATGCCTTGGGCATAAAAAGGGCTATCTGTTGAAAATCTGTATATAGAATACTTGAACCTTCTCAGGTCTCCTTCTCGACAGGAGATGGGAAATTTATGCTCTGAAAAATTGAACCATGGCAGTTCTAGTCAGGAGTATACCAGACACAGCTGAGGACAGGGATGAGGCATGGGACTACAAATGAAGATTGAGTAAAAATATCTACTGCCTTAAATGTGGAGCCTTCCCCTCCTATCTATCACACTTCTTTCAGAATGTATGCTGCCATATAGAATCCTCCCCCCCTCCCCCTGCACTCCAACACCAGAGAATGGAGAGGTTTTTTCTTGAAAAAATGAAAGACCTGAGAGAAAAGATGTCTACATATTGATGTTGGGGAAGTGGTCCCCTAATGAAAAGACTTATCTTGCTACCTGATCACCCAGTAGTGGAAGCTGTTAGTCAATAAGCCCTGCCCCAGGGCTTCCATTCAGGTTTTTAGTATAATATTCCATTTTTAAAAATAATAGCTTTATTGAGGTATAGTTCACATACCATACATTCATTCAAAGTAGTTTTTAGTATATTCACAGAGTTGTGCAACCATCACCACAATCAATTTTAGAATATTTTCATCTTCTGACAAAGAAACCCCAAACTTATTAGCAGTTACTTCTTATTCCTCTCCAATCTCCACAACCCCCAGCCCTAAGCAACCACCAATCTACTTTCTGTTTTCTATGGATTTGCCTATTTTGGACATTTTATATAAATGGAATCACAGAATATGTAGTATAATGTTTTCAAGGTTCATCTGTATTGTAGCATGTATCAGTATTTCATTCTGGTTTTTTTTAAAGATTTTATTTATTTAATTTTAATTTTTCCTTCTTCTCCCTAAAGCCCCCCAGGACATAGTGGTATATTTTAGTTGTGGGTCCTTCTGGTTGTGGCATGTGGGACTCTGCCTCAGCATGGCTTGATGAGCAGTGCTAGGTCCGTGCCCAGGATCTGAGCTGGTGAAACCCTGGGCCACTGAAGCAGAGGGCAAACTTAACCATTTGGCCACGGGGCCAGCCCCAGTATTTCATTCCTTTTTATCGCTGACTAACAGTCCATTTAATGGATATACCTGATTTTATTTATCAGTTCATCACTTGATGGGCATTTAGGTTGTTTCCACTTCTTGGCTGTTGTGAATAGTGCTCCCCATGAATATTCATATGTAGCATTCTCTTGAGTACCTAAGAGTGGAATTGCTGGATCATATGGTAACTCTATGTTTAACCTTTAAGGAACTGTTAGACTGTTTTCTTGTTATTCATAATCAGCCCCTTTCAGCCACACCTGAATTTATGTTAATATGCGACTTTCGGAAAGCCCCTAAGGAATGGGGCTGGTTGCCAGGGGAACCAACAAGATGATTAGAGGGTTGGAACTTTTAGGCCACCTCCTCCCGCCAGACCTCCTGGGAGGGGAGGGGGGCTAGGGATTGCCTTGGTTACTAATGGCTAGTGATTTAATCAATCAAGTCTACATAATGAAGCCTCCATAAAAATCCCTGAACTCCAGGGTTTCGGAGAGCTGCTGGGTTGGTGAACAAGAATGCATCTATGTGATGAGAGGGTGGCACGTTCCAAGCTCTATAAAGACAGAAGCTCCTGTGCTTGGGACCCTTCTGGGTCTCTCCTGATGTGTCTCTTCAACTGGCTGTATATTCTTATCTTTTCATATCCTTTATAATAAACTGGTAATCTAGTTAGTAAACTCTTTTCCTGAATTCTGTGAGCTGCTCTAGCAGATTAATTGAATCTGAGGAGGAGGTCATGGAAACCTCGGATTGATAGCCAGTTGGTCGGAAATACAGGTGACAGCCTGGACTTGTGATAGGCGTCTGAAGTGGTGGTGGGGGCATTCTTGTAGGACTGAACCCTTAACCAATGGGATTTGACGTTATCTCCCAGGTAGTGTCAGAATTGAGTTTAAGTTGGATACCCAGCTAGTGTTGTAGAAATGCCTGGTGTGGGGAAAAACCCCAGGCATTTGGTGACCAGAAGTGTCAGAAGTGAAGTAGAGTATTGTGTGTAGTGTGAAGGATTACTATAGAGTTTTTCTTTACAACCTCCATTCTGCTCCCTGGGAGTGTTTCTCTAGTCTACTGTTTTCCTCTTAGAAACCTCTGGATTCTTGGCCCAGCTCTTTGAAAAGCTCTTCCTTTTCCATAAGAAATGGTCTCTGCACCTGACTAGCTGTTTCGGTCTTGTTTCCTATCTGTAGAACTTTGGTGGCTCAGAAGCCTCTTCATCTTGAACTGTCTCAGTTCTTTTTAGTCAAAGTTGGCAGTGCTCCTACCAGTCCACTGAAACAAACAAACAAACAAATAAACAAAACAAGAAACCAAAACAAAAAACACAGAACTTTCTGGGTTTCCTATGATTTTTTTTCTCCAAAGGCACATTCATAATTCCTTTTGAGACAGACCTCTCTCTACTTAGGAAGTATCAGGCTGCTCTGAGATAATGCCCTTGAGATTCTTATATAATAAGGTTGCTTTGCATTTTTCTGAGGCATTACAGAGTCTTTAGACCCATAACCCTTGGTTTGATATTTATTTTGAGCTATTTTTTTCTGTCAGAATTTCTGTTGATTGGAGAGACTAGAAATGTGAAATGATTTTATTTTCCAGCCCAGCCTGTGCCCTTCGTATTTCCTGAAAATTTGACTTAATAAACCTGAAGAATTCCTTCCTTTAATTCACCTCTCTTCACATACCTTTCATATTCAGCTTAAAAAAAAAAAAGCCAGTGTATGCTTCTAACACTCTACTTGGAAACCTCCTCAGTTCCACATTTTAATTAGGTGCATTTTTTATCTTCCAAGTTACTGCAGACTACAACATGGCCGGTCATTTCATGCCATCTTTCCAGACTAATGACAGTTTCCGTAGTCTCCATGCCACTCTTCCAGCCTCTGTTTATCATGCAGTCCCAAAGCCAGTGCTGCGTGTTTTAGATTTTTGTATGACATTATTCTATTTCTAGTATTGATTTTTATATTAGTTACCTATTGCTGACTAACAGATCACCGAACACTTAGTGTCTTCAAACAAAAATGATTTATTATTTCTCACAATTTTGTGCGTTGAATGGAATGTTCATCTACTGGTTTCCTGTAGGCTCTTTCATATAAGTTTATTTAGTTGGTGGATTTGCTTGGGGCTGAGCTCAGCTGGAAAAGCTGAAACTCCTGGGTTTCTTTCTTCACATGGTATATCATCTCAGACTTCTTCACATCATCATGCTCTCTGAGGAGCATTCCAAGAGTTCAAAGGCAGAAACTGCAAGACTTCTTGAAGACTAAACTCTGGAATTCATACAATGTTAATTCCACCACATTCTATTGATCAAAGCAAGTTATAAAGCTACCCTAGATTCAGAAGGGTGAAGAAATATATTCCATTTCTGGATGGGAAGAGCAAGAAAATTGTATTATAAAGGGGCGTGGATACTGAATGGGAGGAATTTGTGGCCATTAAATAATACATAACAATATATACACAATATATAAATAAATGCCAGATAAGAGAGGTTCTTATGTTCATAAAACAAAAATGTGATGTTATGAAAAAAACACAACATATAACATGAAAGAACTCTTGGACATTAAAAACTTGAAAAATTTCAACAGAATGATTGGAAGATAAAGGGAAGGAGATCTCTCAGAAAGTGGAACAGAAGTACAATAAGATGGAAAATAGGAGGGAAAAGAAAATTGGATCATCAGTATATGTCATCCGTTCTCCTACTAAAAGGAGTTTCAGAAAGAGAGAACAGAGAACATGTGGAGGATATTATTAAAGAAATTATTATAGGCAAACTTTCCCACAACCGAGACCAAACTATCAATTAAGTATGAGGTTGGAAGAATGTAATTTTCAGACATTTCTACATTTTAAAAATTTACCTCCCCTTCACCTTTCCGTAGGAAGTTGTTGGGGGTTACTGTTTATCAAAATGAAAAATCAAAAAAGAAGAAGGCATAGGAGCCAGGAAACAGAGCTTCCAACACAAGAAAATGTCAGTGGAAAACTGGAACAATGGTGGTACATCTGCTAACTAGGCCTAGTTCGAGCAGCAGAACAGAAGGATGTGGGAGAGTGATGACTAAAATCATTCGATGTCTTTGAAAATTTAGAAAAATTATTGTTATATGACTGACATTTTTTGGACCACTTGGAAAAAATAAGTGGCAGATACGAAGCGAAATAAGAAATGAGAAAAAAAATCTGAACAATTATTGAAACTTGAGGACAACCGCAAAGGATGTATTACAGTGTTTTACTTGGCTTGGAAGTGAAACTGTATAAGTTTTAATAATTTAAACTAGCAGGTCTCAAAGTTTTGAGAACTTTTTATACTTTTAAAAATTATTAAAGACGTTGAACAGCTTTTGTTTATATGGGATATATCTTTTGATATTTTCTCTGTGAGATGAGAAATTAAAACTGAGAAAATTTAAATATATTTATTCAAGTAAAAATAACAAATCTATGAAATCTTAAATAACATTTTTATAAAAAATAACATTTTCCTAAACAAAAAATTTTGGTGATAAAATGGCATTGTTTTCTATTTCCAAATCTTCATAGCTGGCTTAAAAGAAGACACCTGGATCCTCATATCTGCTTCTGCATTCACTCTCTTGCAATATTATATCATGTAGCTTATGGAAAACTCCACTGTACACTAATGAGAAAATGAAAATTAAAAAGGCAAATAACGCTGTAGTAGTATTATGAAAACATTTTTAACCTTGCAGACTCCCTGGAAATAAATCTTCTCACACTTTGAGGACCACTGCTGTAAACTGACAGTTGTCAACCAAGAATTGTGCTGTAAGGCTACTGGGAAGATGGAAGGAGGGAAAGCGATGGTGATTATGGGTGATGTAAGTGAGCTGAATTAATTACTGTAACAGGACATAAAAAATACGGTGAAAATTTATACATCCAGAAATAGAATTTCATTATTTATGAACATAAATGTAAATATTAGAAGAAACAGCCAAACTAATTCCAAGTAGCTGACACTGGCTGGTGGGAATGAGGAAATGTAGGCCAGGTGATTGCTATTTTCCAATATGTGCTTATCAGCTTTTTTTAAATTTTATAACCAAATGCAAATATTACTTTGGTTAAAAAATTAACAAAACAAAGTAAAGAAAGAAAATTAACTGAGACATGACTCTGCCCTTAGGGGGTCATCTAGTGTGGGTTGTCTTGTATACCAATAACTACTGGCAAACGTAATAGATGCACCAATAGATAGTAGGACGTTGAATTAGTTAGAATTCTTTTGGTATCAGATAATATAAATCTGACTGAAACTGGCTTTAAAAAGACGGGCATTTATTATCTTACATTTTGGAAGCATGGAGGTTGGGTAGACTCCTGCTAAGGTATAACTCGTGCCTGAATAGTGTTGTCAAGGACCAGGGTTCTTTCCTTATCACTGCCCTGCCGTCCTCACTGCCCTCAAGCTGACTCCCCTTGTGGTCAGAGATAGCTTCAGGACTTCCAGGTGTTAAGATTAGACAAAACAATATCCAGCACAAGAAGGGGTTTATTTCCTCCTGAGACTCTTTCTCAGGAGGAAGGAAAACTTTCTCAGAAGCCTGTCTTCAGAATATACTTCCCTTCAGATCTCTTTGGCCAGGATTGAGTTGCTTGCCTATTTATAAATCAGTCAGTGGCAAGGGTAATGAGATTACCATAATTGGTTTAGTTTAATCTTCTGTAGTAAAGAAGATGTTAGGGAATTAGCTGCAATGAGTCCAGGTATAAGATGTATTTTAGGATAGTTACGTATTGTTATGGTTGCTCAGCAAAAGGAAAGGACTACTCTAATTAGGCCAAAATGACTTCTTGGAGGAAGAGATATTTTAGTGGACTTTTCAAGGATGGTAACATTTTGACAGATCAAATGGGAATAGGGGTACATACCAAAGAAAG
The DNA here is from genome assembly GCF_037783145.1 of Equus przewalskii. Classification (NCBI taxonomy): domain Eukaryota; kingdom Metazoa; phylum Chordata; class Mammalia; order Perissodactyla; family Equidae; genus Equus; species Equus przewalskii. The sequence goes on along the minus strand of NC_091836.1, from coordinate 98,574,441 downwards.
TAATTGCTGGGTCAGAGGGGTGTCTGGTGGATTGCATAAGTGGACACAATTTCTGCCCTCTCTGTATTCACATCCTTTTGTAACGTGGCTTTGCATCTCCCTACGGTAAGAGGTGGAGTGTATTTTTCCACCTCTTGAATCTGGGCTGACTTTGTGATTTGCTTTGTCCAATGGAATGTAATAGAAGTGATGTTATACCATATCTGAGCCTGGGCCTCAAGAAGCCTGGCTGCTCTGCTTTTCTTTTGGGAACCTGGTCCTGCCACTGTGTAAACAGACGTAGGCTACCATAATATATGAGGAGAGCTATGTGGTTCAGGTGTCCTGGTACCCCAGCTGACGATGAATCCCCAGAAGCAGAGTCATCTGACAGGCAGCTGATCACAGACTCACTGATAAACCTAGCAGAGAACAGAGAAAGCACCCAGCTGAGTCCAGCCCAAATTGCCAATCCTCAGAATCCTGAGCTAAATAAATGTTTTGTTTTGTTTCCTTTTTTTAATTGAAATATAATTGACATATAACATTGCATATGTTAAATTAACATTTAATTGTCATATAACATTATATGACATACAACATTATGTATAACATGATGCAATATTTGTATATACTGCAAAATGATCACCACAGTAAGTCTAGTTAACATCCATCACCATACATAGTTACAATTTTTTTTCTTGTGATGGGAACTTTTACGATCTACTCTCTTAGCAACTTTCAAATATACAGGACAGTATTAACTGTAGTCACCATGCTATACATTATATCCCCAGGACTTATTTATTTTATAACTGGAAGTTTGTACATTTTGTTCACTTTCACCCATTTCACCCACCCCGCCTCCCATGTCTGGCAACCACCAATCTGTTCTCTGTATGTTTGAGTTTGATGGGTTTTGTTTTGTTTTTTTTTAGGTTGTACATGTAAGTGAGATCATATGGTATTTGTCTTTGTCTGACTTATTTTATTTAGTTTATTGCCTTCAGGGTGCATCCATGTTGTCACAAGTGGCAAAATTTCCTTATTTTTTATGGCTGAATGATATTCCATTGTGTATGTATATGCACCATGTTTTCTTTATCTGTTCATCTATTGATGGACACTTAGGTTGCCTCCATGTCTTGGCTATTGTATATAATGCTACAATGAACATGGAGGTTCATGTATCTTTTCAAGTTAGTGGTTTTGTTTTCTTCAGATAAATACCCAAAAGTAGAATTGCTGGATCATATAGTAGTTCTATTTTTTATTTTTTCAGGAACTTCCATAGTGTTTTCCATAATGGTTGCACCAATTTACATTCCCACCAACAGTGCCCAAGGGGTCCCTTTTCTCCACATTTGTTATTTCTTGTCTTTTTGATTATAGCCATCCAAACAGGTGTGAGGCGATATCTCATTGTGGTTTTGACTTGCATTTCTCTGATGATTAGTGATGTTGAGCACCTTTTCATGTACCTGTTGGCCACCTGTATGTCATCTTTGGAGAAAGTGTCTAAAAGAGCCTCTGACCACTTTTTAATCAGATTGTTTTTTCACTAGTGGATTATGAGTTCTTTATATATTTGGGATATTAACCCCTTATCAGATATATGATTTGCAATTATTTTCTCCCATTTGGTTGGGTGCCTTTTCATTTTGTTGATCATTGTATTTGTTTGTTTGTTTTAGTTTGATGTAGTCCCACTTGTTTATTTTTGCTTTTGGTGTCAAATCCAGAATATCGTTGCCAAGACTGATGTCAAGGAGCTTACCGACTGTTTTCTTCTAGGAGTTTCGTGGTTTCAGGTCTTACATTCAAGTTTTTAATCCATTCTGAGTTAATTTTTGTGTATGGTGTAAGATAATGGTCCAGTTTTATTCTTTTGCGTGTGGCTGTTCAGTTTTCCCAACACCATTTAGTGAAGAGACTGTTCTTTCTGTATTGTATATTCTTGGTTCCTTCGTCATAAATTAATTGACCATATACATGAGGGTTTATTTCTGGGCTCTGTGTTCTGTTCCATTGATCAATGTGTATGTTTTTTTATAATACCATACAGTTTTGATTACTATAGCTTTGTAATATAGTTTGAAATCAGGAAGTGTGATATCTCTAGCTTTGTTCTTCTTCCTCAAGATTGCTTTGGCTATTTTGGGTCTTTTGTGGTTCCATACAAATTTTAGAGCTGTTTGTTCTGTTTCTGTGAAAAATACCATTGGAATTTTGATAGGGATTGCATTGAATCTGTAGATTGCTTTGGGTAGTATGAACATTTTATCAATATTAATTCTTCCAATCCATGAGCATGGAATATCTTTCCATTTATTTGTGTCGTCTTCAGTTTCTTTCATTAACGTCTTATAGTTTTCAGTGCACAGGTCTTTCACCTCCTTGGTTAAATTTATTCCTAGGCATTTTATTCTCTTTGATGCAATTGTAAATGGGATTGTTTTCTTAATTTCTCTTTGTGATAGTTGGTTATTAGTGTATAGAAATGCAGCAGATTTTTGTATATTGGTTTTGTATCCTACAAATTTACTGAATTCATTTGTTAGTACTAACAGCTTTTTGGTGGAGTTTTTAGGATTTTCTATATGTAACATCATGTAGTCTGCAAAAAGTGACAGTTTTTCTTCTTCCTTTCTTATTTGGGTGCCTTTTATTTCTTTTTCTTGCCTAAATGCTCTGGCTAGGATTTCCAGTAGTATGCTGAATAAAAGTGGTGACACTGGGCATCTTTGTCTTGTTTCTGATCTTAAACACTGTCAGCTTCTTGCCATTGAGTATGATGTTAGCTGTGGGCTTGTCCTATATAGCCTTTATTATGTTGAGGTACTTGTTTTGTTTTTTAATGTTATTTTACGTCATTATGTTGTGAGGGGGGTTGTTGCACTGATAAAGAATTTATGTCTTCAACCTTATTCTACCGAACTGTTTTCCAAAGTGGTTTTACCAGTTTGTATACTGACAGTGTCTGGGAATTCCCATTGCTTCACTTCTTCACCAATACCTGGTAATGTCAAACTTACAAGTTTTTGCCAATCTGGTGAGTATGTTCTGGAATCTTGGAGTCTCAATTGCCATATTCCTGACTACAGTGAGACTGAGCACGTTTTCTTGTGTATATTGGCTATTTGGATATCTTTTTTTATGAAGTTCCTGTTTAAATATCTTGTGTACTTTTCTATTGGTTTGTCTGTCATTTTCCTTTTATTATATTTAAAATATGTTCTGTGATATTAGTCCCTTTTTTTGGTTATATGTGTTAAAAATACTTTTCCCACTTTGTGATTTATCTCTTTATTGTCTTTATGATGAACTGACGTTCTTAGTTTTAATAATCAATGTTATTAGTCTTTTGCTTCATTATTAGTGCTTTTTGTGTCTTGTTTAAAAAGTCCTTCCTTAGTTTAAGAGCAACTAATATATTCTGTAGTATCTTCCAACAGCATTATACTTTCACTTTTAAAATTTGGTTTTCTAATCCACTTTGGATTATCTTTGTGTATGATGTGAAGTAGGGTTCAAATTTTATTTTTTTTCTAAAATACACAGTCATCCAAATAAATATTCCTTTCCTTCCTGATATGATATATACATGTTCATACACCCACACCCCCCCCCCCCCACACCCACCTATACACCCATAGGTCTGGGTTCCCTGTTTTGTTTCCTGGGTCTCTCTGTCTTTCCCTGCATCATTATCACACTGTCTTAATTGGTTTAGTGTTGTAATAAGTCTTCATAATTGATGGAACAAATTTTTGTACTATGTTGATTTTCAAGAGTACCTTGGCTGTTCTTGGTCATTTCTATATTAATTTTAAAATCATCTTATTGAGTTTCACAAGAACTGTTGGAATTTTGGTTGAGATTGTACTGATTGAATTTTCAACTTGGGGATAATTAACTTCTTTTCAGTTTTAAGGCTTCCAGTCTATGAATATGGTATATTTCTTCATTTATTTAGGTGTTATTTAATCAAGTTTTATATTTTTCTACCTAAAGGATCTTGCACGTTTTGTTAGCTTTATTGTTAGGTATTTTATTTATTTAATGCTATTGCAAATGTTATTTTAAATTTTATTTCCAAGCTTTTTTCTTAGTGTATGGGAATGCAGTTCGTTATTGTATTGTATTGTTTCCTTCTACTTTGCTAAATCTTTTTATTAATTCTAATACTTTATCTGTAGTTTTAAAGAGATATTCTGTATTCTCAATTATTTCATTAGTGAATGACAGTTTTATTTCTTGCTTTTTGGTCTGTGTACCTTTTATTTCTTTTCTTGCCTCATTGTGCTGCTTTGAATAAAATGTAGTGGTAATTGAAGTTCTCATTCCTCATCTCAGGGAAAACGCTTTCAACTTTTCACTGTTAAGTATGATGTTGCTGAATCATTGTTATAGATTCTGCTGATCAAATTAAGGAAATTCCCTTCTGCTAATTGTTTTGAGAGTTCTTTTAATATCATCAGGAGTTGTTGTGTATTTTCAGATGCTTTTTCTTTATCTATGATCATGTAATTTTTTCTTTTAACATCTTAATATAGAGTTACGTTAATTGATTTTAAAGATTGGCACCTGAGCTAACAACTGTTGCCAATCTTTTTTTCTTTTTCCTGCTTTTTCTCCCCAAATCCTCCCAGTACATAGTTGTATATTTTAGTTGTGGGTCCTTCTAGTTGTGGCATGTGGGATGCTGCCTCAGTGTGGACTGACGAGCAGTGCCATTTCTGCGCCCATGATCAGAAACAGCGAAACCCTCGGCTGCTGAAGCGGAGCATGCAAACTTAACCACTCCGTCACGGGGCTGGCCCCACATTAATTGATTTTACAGTGTTAAACAAATCTTACATTCCTGTAATAAAGCCAACTTTGCTATGATATATTGTTTTTATCCATTGTTAGCTTCAGTATGCTGTTGTTCTGTTTAGAATTTGAATCTACTTTCGTGAGCTATATTGCTCTGTAATTTTTCATTCTCGTATTTTCTTTGATTCCTTGTTCTGGCAATATCTATATGCTTTAAGTCTTCTGACATTTAGTTGTATTCTTGTAAGATTTTTCAGGGTTTTTTTCTGTCACTTTACTGTGATATCTATAGATATGTTTTTTTAATCCATTTTGGATTTGCTGCAATTTTTTTCTCTGTGTAGAAAAATAGAATTTATGTGAATTAAATGTACACACACATAACACTATGTTGAAAGGATAACTATAGATTCAAGGGAGCATTACGGGTGGTCTGTAAAGGTTGGAAAGGGGAATGGAATTAGAAAACAAGTACAAAAAAGAATAAAACCATATTCAAGTATGATGCTTTACATGGACTAAAGGTGTTTGTAAACCATGATCTAAGTACAATTCAACATGAGATTAAAACAAAAAAGCAACCCCTTTCTCTTCAGTTTCTCAATACAACCCAATGCTTCTTTCTTTTCAGTCAGAATTAAATAAATGCAGCATTTTTTAATTCACTGGGATTCTTGATCTGAAGCTTGGTGTTTTCTTCAGTTCTGCAAACTCCTCAGCTATTATCTCTTCAGAATATAGCCTGTGTCTCTTTATTTCTCCCTTCTTCTTTTTGGAACTGATTATTGCCTCTCACTTTATATTCCATCTTCCTTAACTTTGCTTCTGTACTTTCCATTTTTGTATTTCCTTGCTGTATCCTTGATATTGTACCTGACCTGTTTTCTAGTATACTGTTTCTCTTTTCAGCTGTGTCCAATCTTCTGCCAGACATATTGATTGAGTTATTAATTGTTGATTATATTTTTCAAATCTAGAGAGTCTACTGGGGTCTTTAAAAAATCTGCTATTCTTTACAGATAGTTTCAACCTTGACTTTATTTCTTTAAACAGAGTAAGGATAGTTGTTTTAAATTCTGTTTGTGATAATGCCAAAATCTGCAGTTGTGTGTCTATCCATTTCTCTTGTCTATTTCTTCTTGCTTGTTCTTGTAATACAGTGTTTTCTTCCTGCCTGGTTATCTTTGTGTGCTGTTTATTTTCCTTGAAAAACTATTTATGAAGATTCCTAGATTACCTAGAATAAAGTTACATTCCTCTAGAAAGAATTTTCGTTTGCTTCTGCCAGGTTCTTATGGGCACTACTAGTCTGGAAGCCTTTTAAATCATATGGATAGGTTGAGGTTTCTTTCACCATCCTATGAAGCAAATTTTGTTAACAAATTCATTTAAAATTAAGTTGTTTACAACTTTCTGGGATGAAACTTTTTTTTATATTCTCTTTCCTTGTCTCAGCCTCCCTTTTCTTCTCCTTTATGCTTTATCTGCTCAGCACCAAGGCAGCTCTCCTGTAGAAGGTGGATTATTTTTGCTTTAACCTTACCTGAGAGTTTAACTCTTCTGAATTCTACTTAATACAGTGGGTCTCGTATTAGACCTCCTACTTTGGCAGGCCCTAGGTTTGAATTCCGTATCTCTCACACCAGAGGCCATTAAAGCTGTTATTTAATTTTTCTCAATTTGGCAAATGCTCACAGGGTAAGGATGGCTTTCTATGCTCAGTTTATTTCTTGATTCTTGGTCTTTTTTGGAATTTAGAATTTGGCTTCATAATTTTTTATTATCTTTGACACTTTTATAATTTTATATTTATATTTATATTATAATTTTATAATTTATAATATAAAATTTCATAGTTTTTATTATCTTTGACACAGGTATTTGACAATTTTAAGAAGATTAAAAAATATTAGAATTGTTACTTGTTTTTAGTTGGAGGATTGGTCCAAATAACACAGCCCATCATTTTTAAGAATGGAAGTTTCTCTTTTAGAAAGTTTCTTGCATACACACTTGTGATGGTTAATTTTATGTGTCAAGATTGCTAGGCTACAGTCCCCAGATATTTGGTCAAACACCTGTCTAGATATTGCTGTGAAGGTAATTTTTGGATGAGATCAACATTTAAATCAGTAGACTTTGAGTAAAGCAGATTTCCCTCCATCTGTGGGTGGGCCTCAGGCAATCAGTTGAAGGCCTTAAGAGAAAAAGACTGAGGTTCCCCAAGGAAGAAGGAACTCTGCTTCTAGATTGCCTTTGGACTCAAGTTGCAACATCGACCTTTCCCTGGGTCTCCAGCCTGCTGACCTGCCCTGAAGATTTGAAGATTTCAAACTTGCCAGACCCCACCATTGCATGAGCCAATTCTTTAAAATAAATTCTCTCTCTCTGTCTCTCTGTCTCTCTCTCCATATATACACATCCTATTGCTTCTGCTTCTCTGGAGAATGATTAATAATAGAATACCTATCAGAATGGCTAAAATTAAAAAATAGTGATAACATCAAATGCTGGTAGGGATTTGGAGAAACTAGATCACTCATACATTGCCAATGGGAATGTGAAATGGTGTAGCCACTCTGGAAAATAGTTTGGCAGTTTATTTTACAGCTGAAAATTGACTCAGTTTTCATTCATTCACCCCAACAATTGCACCCTTGGACATTTATCCCTAAGAAATGAAAACTTAGGTTTGTGTAGAAACTTGTACATGAATGTTTGTAGCAGCTGTATTTGTAAGAGCCAAAAACTGAAAACCACTCAGTTGTCCTTCAGTGAGTACATGGTTAAACAAACCATAGTACGTCCACACCGTGGACTATTACTCAGAAAGACTTAAATGAACTTCAGGGTAATTATTACGAGTGAAAAAATCCAATCTCAATAGATTACATGATGTATGATTCCATTTATATAACACTCTTGAAATAACAAAATTATAGAAATAGAGAAGAGATTAGTGTAATGAGTATGGAGACAAAGCAGCTGCATGAGGGACCCTGTGTTGATGGTACAGTTCTGTATCTTGAATGTCGTGGTAGTTACAAGAAGTTGTGTATATAATAGACAATTGTGCACAAATTGTACACACAGACGCATGCACAAATGAGTGGTAGAATCATTATAAGCTCTGTGGATTGTACTAATGTCAGATACACAGTTTTTATATTGTACTGTTATAGTACAAGATCTTAACATTGGGAGAGGCTGAGTGAATGGTGCTTAGGACTCCCCGTATATTTCTTTGCAACTACTGTGAATTGATAATAAAATGAAAAGTTGAAAAGTTTCGTGCAGCCTACTTATGAATTTTTGGGGATGAGAAAGATATTTAAGTGCCTTGGTTTTTAATAAAAGGCAGTTACCCTAGTCCTCTTCTTCCAACTTTGTTGGGTTTAAAGATTGCATTCCTATTAATTAGTATTCACACCATCCTTACAAAATGCTTTATATCAAGGTAAAGTTCAGGAAGCATTATGTCTGTCTCAGCCTTGGTATGAAGCAGTTCGTGAAGGGCCAACCCTTGCCTGCAATATTAGGCAGCCAGCCTTTAGGAGACGGGTGCTGGGGGCAAAAAATTTAGTCTCCTAGGGTACTAAGGTTAACAGAAAAACAAAAGAAACAGAATGGCATCATTGTTGCTAAATGTTCTGTGTATCAACATCAGAATAGGAGTGATGACAGCTGTTATTCAGTGTTAAACCTGGAGGATTATAGGATACAGGTTGTTATATTTTTATGGTAACTGTGCTGCACTTGAAAAACCTAGATAGATGATTGTTTTCAGTTAAAACTTTTTTATATTACAGGAAATAAATGTTAATATGGAGAATGATTTTAAGACTGAGTCATCATCATCTACCTTTACTCTTCAAAGTTCTTCAGAGACATTGTTTTCTATTCAGCTATTAGATTTCAAAACAAGTTTACTGGAGGCATTAGAAGAATTACGTATGAGAAGGGTAAGTTCTTTTCTACAATGCTTTTTTTTATCAGAGAACTTGATTTTCTCTGGTTTTTTGGTTTAAGGAAAAAAAAAAGACATAACAAAATGACCTCTTATTTAGAAAGAAGAAATACAGTCCAAATCATGAAGTAAAAGAGAAAAGGACAGATTTAGTTGACATCTGGGAATGGGAAAGAAGAAGAATTTATAAACTAAAGCAAAAAATAAAAGATTTTCAGATTGTTAAGTATTTGATAAGTCAGCTAGTATTTACTGAGTGCCTTGGAATGCACAGATAATACTATAATTAGACACTATGACTGATAAAAAAACAACTGCTCTTCAGGAGGTTACATTTTGGTAAAGGTTATGAGATAGGTGCCTATGAAATGATTAAATAAAGGCATGAGGCACTACATGATTAAGTGACAAAATATGTGTAGTAAGTATTCTGAGTTCAAAGAATTAAATATCCTTATATTTTTAAAGTGATAACTCTGAGATTTTTAGAAAGGAGATATCTAATATAAAATTGTAAAAGATAGTTGGTTTCAGCAGATCTATATTGTGCAAAACTCTTTGAAAGCATTTCATTTCTGAAACTCTGTGGGTCTAAATTTGAAGAGTATGTTGTCAGTTCTCTAGAAGATAGATTGGAGTTGGTAAGGGTCTGGAGAGAATAAAATAAACTATAAAACTGTTGTAATAATGATCTAGAGATGAGGTCACTAGGACTTACATATAGTTGTGAAGATAGAACAGAAGAGACAGAAAAGAGAATCCTTAGAATTTGATGACTTCCTGAAAATAAACTATAAGTGAGAGAAAAAGAGATCTGAAACATTTTTATTATGTGAACCTTGCTCTAAGATTTAAAAATATTGAAATTTGTTATAATAAGAAAATTTGATTACCACAATGTTCAACTTATATAAAGCTATTTATTATCAGTATAAGAAAAGTCTATTTAACAAGGAAGAAATCCTGCTAAAAAAAGGATATCTTGGATAAGCATTAAAAAGAACTATTATTGTAAAATTAGTTTTAAATGGTATCTTTTCTAAGTATAGCAACTTTAGATAACTATTTAAAACTTTATATTGTTTTATTATTCCAGAAACTGGCCCAGCTAGTCTACATTTGTCCAATCAGTTTTGATACTGAAAGGTCTACTAATGGCAAGGCTTGCTTTCTTTTTTGACAGAAAATGTCTTATTTTGCCTTGGAATTGTAGATTGATATTTATGTTCTGTCAGTATTTTAAAGAGATTTTATTGAATTCTTTTGTTACTATTGACAAGTTTGGTGTTAGTTTAATTGTTCCTCTGTAGGTAATCCATCATTTCTTTCTCTTTGCTCTTAAGATCTTCTCTTTATCTTTAATGGTGTCTAGTTTTAATGAGTCAAGGTGTGAATTTATTTACATTTCTTGGGACTCATTTTGGTTCCTGAATCTTAGGAAAATTTTCAGCCGTGATCTTTTTGAGCATTACCTCTCCCTTATTTCCTCTGTTATCTCCTGGAAATCCCATTAAATAGCATCTTGGACCATGTCATTCTGGATTTTATGACTTAACTCTCTTTTATATTTTCCATCTATTTGTACTTCTGTATTGCATTCTGTGTAATTTGTTTCGTTGTTTCCTAATTGTCTCTTCAGATGTTTTTACTTGCCATCTAACCTTGCTTAGAGTTTTTAATTTCCATGATTACATTTTTCATTTCTAGAGGTTCCTTCAATGGATCTGCTATGGTCTGAACGTTTGTGTCCCCCCCAAATTCATATGTTGAAACCTAATGTCCAATGTGATGATATTAGGAGATGGAGGCCTTTGGGAGGTGATTAGGTCATGAGGGCAGAGTTCTCATGAGTGGGATCAGTGCCCCTATGGAAGAGGCCCAACAGATCTCCTTAGTCCCTTCTACCATGTGAGTTATAAACTGGGAAGCAGCTCTTACCAGACACACAACTTGACCGTGTAGGCACCTTGATCTCAGATTTCCAGTCTCCAGAACTGTGAGAAATAAATTTCTGGTTATAAGCCACACAGTCTGTGGTGTTTTGTTATAGCAGCCCAAACGGACTAAGACAGGATCTCAAAATTTAATGCACTGCCAATCAAAACCCAATGGAATGTTTTTCAGAATTTGGCAGGATGATTCTAAAGTTATGTCTATAAGAAAAATGTATGAATATGTACATATATCAAATCATTATATTGTACACCTTAAACTGATAAAATATTATATGTCAATTTTATCTTAATAAAACTGGAAAAAGAAAAAGAAAAATGTATGAGTATAGACAAAGAAAATTTTCAAAGAATGAAGTGCTACTTGCTCTATCAGATGTTAAAACATGCTCCAATGCTTTTATAATTAAAAATATGACACTGTTGCAGGAATAAATAGATCAGTAAGGGAATAAATCAATCCAGTGGAGGAAAGGAAGGACAGTCAATAAATGAAATTTGGACAGTTTGGACAAAAGTTGGACAATTTTGGACACAAAAATCAAAATTTAGGAGAAAAAAACTAAATGCAAAGAAAAAATATATACAAATACTAGAAATTATAAGAAATAATTTTTACAGTCTTGGGAATAGAGATTATCTTTCCTACGGGAAAATATGGCTAGATATGGTGATATACAAATTACTACCTTCCATGGGATAAAAGCCACTGTAAATCAAGTTAAAAAACAAGTGACTGAGAGAAAATATTTGCAACATGCAAAATGGAAAATAGGATCAATAATCTTATTTACAAAACATTTCTACAAATCAAAAGACAACCCAGGGGCTGGCCCATGGCTGAGTGGTTAGGTTTTCGAACTCCACTTTGGCGGCCCATGGTTTTGCTGGTTCAGATCCTGAGCATGGACATGGAACTGCTCGTCAGGCCATGTGGAGGTGGCGTCCCACATGCCTCAACTAGGAGGACCCACAACTAAAAATACGCAACTATGTGCTGGGGGGATTTGGGGAGAAAAAGCAGGAAAAAAAAAAAATAAGATTGGCAATAGTTGTTAGCTCAGGTGCCAATCTTTAAAAACAAAAGACTACCGAAAAGAAAAAATGAAAAGAAAGAATGCAAATAACCATAAAATATGAAAAAATATGCTTAACTTTACTAATAACATAAATGCAAGTTATTGGAAAAATATTAAAAATATGAATAACTTAGTGTTGGCAAGATTTTTCAGGAATGAGTACTGTTTTTCAGTGAGGAAGATTTGCCCTGAGCTAACATCTGTTGCCAATCTTCCTCTTTTTTTTTTTTTTCCCCTTGAGAAAGATTAGCCCTGAGCTAATACCTGTGCCAGTCCTCCTTCACTTTGTATGTGGGGTGCCTCCACAATGTGGCTGATGAGTGGAGTAGGTCTGCTCCTGAGATCTGAACCAGCAAACCCAGGCTGCCTAAGCAGAGTGCCCAGAACTTTAACCACTCAACCACAGGGCTGGCCCAGGAATGAGGGCTGTTATATCCTTATTGGTGTAAATCAGTAGAGTTGATAAATAGAATATGAGTTTTATCTGTGTAAATTAATGTAGAGTTTCCTGATGATTAAGTATGAACAGTTTACATTTTTTCTAGGATAATTTCTTGTGTGGGCTTAATTGGACAAAGATTTTTCTACAATGATATTTACTATCTTGTTGTAAAGGGAAAAATTGTAAACAATTAAATGTCTATCAACAGGCAGTAAATAAGTGATACTGTTACATTAGTGGCTTCCAATAAACCACATTTCTCGGTATTCATGCCCTTGAGTAGATTACTCCCACACTAACTTAGCCCTGGTCATGGCCGTGTGACATCGGGACATTAGCAAGTGTACAAGCAGGCTGAATGAGTACTTGCACATGAGGGCTTGTGCTCTTGAAATATACCCTCTTGGAAGCAAGCTGCCATGCCGTAAAGCTCTGAATAGATTATTTAATGATAACAAGCCATGTGGGGAGAGACATCGGAATGAGAGAACATCATGGACATTCCAGCCACAGCCAAGCTACCAAGTGACTACATCTGCATGAGTAACCTGATTCACAGCATGTGAAGCAGAACTGCCCAGCTAAGCCCAGGCAATGTACACAATTGTGAGATCTAATAAATTGCTTTTGCTTTTTTTTTTTTAAAGATTTTAATTTTTCCTTTTGCTCCCCAAAGCCCCCCGGTACATAGTTGTATATTCTTCGTTGTGGGTCCTTCTAGTTGTGGCATGTGGGACGCTGCCTCAGCGTGGTTTGATGAGCAGTGCCATGTCTGCGCCCAGGATTCGAACCAACGAAACACTGGGCCGCCTGCAGCGCAGCGTGCGAACTTAACCACTCGGCCACGGGGCCAGCCCCATAAATTGTCATTTTAAATCACTAAGTTTTGGGGTGGTTTGATATGCAGAATTAGGTGGCTGAATCAGGCAAATGGAATATTCTGTAGCTCTTAAAAAAGAATAAAGTAGGTACATATGTACTAATATGGGAGATGTACATGGTACATGGTAGCGTGGGACCATAAAAATGACCCTGCAAGCTGAAAACATGCAAAAACCATCTTAATAATAAATGGTAAAAGTTATGATTGTCCTGTGACTTAAAAATATTTGTGAAAACATTACATACTCTCTTCTGTTACAAATGTAAAGGAAAATGAAAAAATATTTAGTAACTGTGATTTAAAACATTAGACACATTGAGAATTAATGTGTTTTATCTCTTTGTAAAAAAACTTATCAAGATAGTTTGAACAGTGCTTGCCTTATTCTTGTGTAACTTACAATATGGAGTGAGCATCATTTTTCTGCCTTTGCAAATTATAATACAGGCATGTCTCAGAGATACTGCAGGTTCAAGTCCAGACCACCACAATAGAGTTAATATTGTAATAAAGCAAGTCACACGAATTTTCTTGTTTCCCAGTTCATATGAAAGTTATGTTTACACTATACTGTAGTCTGTTAAGTGTGCATTAGTATTATGTCTAATTAATTAGAAAATACTTTATTGCTAAAAACTGCTAACCATCATCTGAGCCTTCAGTGAGTCATAATCTTTTTTGCCGGTGGAGGGTCCTCCCTCAGTATTGGCGGCTGCTGACTGATCAGGGTGGTAGTTGCTGAAGGTTGGGGTGGCTGTGGCAATTTCTTAAATTAAGACAGAAATGAATTCTGCCATATGGATTGACTCTTCCTATCATGAACAATTTCTCTGTAGCATGTGATGCTGTTTGATAGCATTTTACTTACAGGAGAACTTTTTTCCAAAATTGGAGTCAGTCCTCTCAAACCCTGCTGCTGCTTTATCAGCTAAGTTTATGTAATGTTCTAAATCCTTTGTTGTCATTTCAGTAGTCTTCACGACATTTTCACCAGGAGTAGATTCCATCTCAAGAAACCACTTTCTTTGTTCATCCATGATAAGCAACTCCTCAGCCATTAAAGTTTTATCATGAAATTGCAGCAATTCAGTCATATCTTCAGCCTCTGCTTCTAACTCTAGTTCTCCTGCTATTTCCCCACATCTGCAGTTACTTCCTCCACTGAAGTCTTGAACCCCTCAAAGTCATCCCTGAGGGTTGGAATCAAACTCCTGTTAATGGTGATATTTTTACCTTTTCCCATGAATCAGGAATGTTCTTAATGGCATCTAGAATGGTGACATCTCTCCAGAAGGTTTTCAATTTACTTTGCCCAGATCCATCAGAGAAATCACTGTCTGTGCAATCTACAGCGTTAGGCAATGTATTTCTTCAATGAAAAGACTTCAAAGTTGAAATTACTACTTGCTGCATGGACTGCAGAGTAGATGTTGTGTTAGCAGGCATGAAAACAACATTAATTTAATTGTACATCTCCATTAGAGCTCTTGGGTGATCAGGTTCATTGTCAATGAGTAGTAATATTTTGAAAGGAATCTTTTTTTCTGAGCAGTAGGTTTCAACAGTGTGCTTGAAATATTCAGTAAACCATGTTGTAAGCAGATGTCCTGTCATCCAGGCTTTGTTGTTCCATTTATAGAGCACAGGCAGAGTAGATTCAGCATAATTCTTATTAAGTGCCCTAGGATTTTCAGAAGGGTAAATGAGTATTGACTTCAACTTAAAGTCACCAGCTGCATTGTTAGCTCCTAACAAGAGAGTCAGCCTGTCCTTTGAAGCCAGGCACTGACTTCTCTCTAGGTATGAAAGTCCTAGATGGCGTCTTCTTCCAATATAAGGCTGTTTTGTCTACATTGAAAATCAGTTGTTTAGAGTAGCCACCCTCATTAATTATCTTAACTGCATCTCTAGGTAACTTGCTGCATCTTCTATACCCGCACTTGCTGCTTCCCCCTGCACTTTCATGTTATGGAGACAGCGGCTTTCCTTAAACCTCATGAACCAATGTCTGCTGGCTTCAAACTTTTCTTCTGCAGCTTCCTCACCTCTCTCAGCCTTCATAGAATTGAAGACACTTAGGGCTTTGCTCTGGATCAGGCTTTGACTTAAGGAAATGTGGCTGGTTTGATCTTCTATCCAGACCACTGAAACTTTCTCTGTATCAGTAATAGGGCTGTTTTGCTTTCTTTTCATTCATGTGTTCACTGGAGTACCACTTTTAATTTCCTTCAAGAACTTTTCCTTTGCATTTACAACTTGGCTAACTGTTTGGTCAAGAGGCATAGCTTTTGGCTCGTCTTGGCTTTTGACATGCCTTCCTCACTAAGCTTAATCATTTCTAGCTTTTCATTTAAAGTGAGAGATCTGTGACTCTTGCTTTCACTTGAACACTTAGAGGCCATTGTAAGGTTATTAATTGTCCTAATTTCAATATTGTGTTTCAGGGAATAGGGAGGCCCAAGGAGAGGGAGAGAGATGGAGGAACAGCCGGTGGCTGAAGCAGTCAGAGCACACACAACAATTAAGTTCACCGTCTAAAATGGGCACTGTTCATAGCACCCCAAAACAATTACAATAGTAACATCAAAGATCACTGATCACAGGTCACCATAAAAAAATACAATAATAATGAAAAAGTTTGAAATATTATGAGAATTACCAAAACATGACACAGTCATGAAGTTAAACAAATGCTGTTGGAAAAATGGCACTGATAGACTTGCTCAATGCAGGGTTGCCAAAAACCTTCAGTTTGTAAAAAACACAACATCTGCAAAGCACAATAAAGTGAAGTGCAATAAAACAAGGTGTGCCTGTACTCCTGTTCGTGTTTGGATCAGCTTTCCACATTTTATCCCTTGCATTTTCAGTGTTGTCAAATGTCTTTGAGAGCTCCTTTAATGTGATATTTTTGCTGGTGTCATTTCCTCTGGGACATACTCATCCTTTTTGTCATAGTCACTTTCCTCATTTATGTTGATACATTTGCCTTCTCTGTGTTCCTCTGGCTATGTTTCAAGGGTCTCTTAGATGGCGGCACTTTTAATATTCCTGTGGTCAGCTGTTTCTTCTATAACTCCATTTATATTTGATTTGAATTTCACTTCCAGTGTTATCTTTTCTCTCTCTCTCTCTTCTTTTTTCTTTTTCTGTGCTTTCATCTTTGTTGGTCAATTCCCTTTTTTGATTATCTTGACATCTGATTATATGACATTGTCAAATGTCATATGGATTTATCACTGGGAAGCAAGAAAGGAACACACCTCACACACTTTACTGTCTTTGCCTAGACTGAATAACGGATATACAGTGACCAGCCATTGATAGACTGTGAAAGAAGTGACATGAATGATCACTGATTGTGATCCACATGTGTTATTATGTAGTGATCTGTGGATTGAAGAGTTAACAGTGAAGTTTGTGTGATCACTAACAGTAAGGTACCATGGTACCTGAAATTTGAACCTTGTTGTTGGGGAACTGGTAGTGTTTAACCAAACTACGGTAACTGAAATTTGTGTGTATTGGTCCTATGCAACATGAGGACTGCCTGTATATTGTTAAATGAAAAATGAAAGTTAAAAAAATCGAAATAGAAAATCTTTGTACAGCCAGAGAAAACAGTTCTAGGATATATGTTAAACCATTCATCGTGGTTACTTCAGAAGAGTAAAGTTCTTTATACAATCATACATCCCTTAATGATGGGGCTAATTTCTAGGAAATGTATCATTAGGCCATTAGATTTTGTGCCAACATCATAGAGTGTACTTAACAAACCTAGATGGCATAGCCTACTACACACCTAGGATATATGGTACTAATCTTATGCGACCACTGTCGTATTATATGCTGTTCATTGTTTGCCAAGCATTACACAGTGCATGACTTTAGTGTTCTTGCACCTTTTCTATGAATTCAAGGTTGTTTTATTATAAAAAAATAAAAATGATAAAGTATCAGGCATGCCAAGAAATACTATGTGATCAACACCAATATAAGAGCCAGACAATAAAAATAAAACTATAGTGATTTGAATATTGGAGTTTAAACTGGAGAGGAAATTTAATATTATGATTAATAGATTGAAGAAATCAGAGAATTGAGAAAATAGAGGAAGAGATGGAGAATTTTACCAGAGAGTTGAAATCTATAAAAAAAAGAATCAAATGGAAATTCTGGAAGTAAAATATACGGTATCCAAAATTAAGAACTCAGTAGAATAAACAGCTGCTTAAACCCAGCAGAAGACACAATTGGAGAACTGGATGATAGTAGAAAATATCCAAATGATAAAACAACACTCATAGATTTAGGAAGCTCTGCAAAATCCAAGTAGGATGAATACAAAGAAAACCACACCCGGGTACATCATAAAAGGACTACTGAAAAACCAAATGGAACATCTTAGAAGCAGCCAGAAGTGGAAAAATAACAATTATTTTCAAAGGAATAATAATACAATTGATAGTGGACTTCTCAATAAGAAATATTTCGCCCAGAAGACAATGGAATGACACTTAAAAGCGTCACTAAAAGAATAACTACCAACCTAGAATTATATTCCCCAGGAATATTCTCAAAAACAAAAGTGTGAATCTTAAATGAATTTTTCTAAATGAAAGAAGCCAAATCCAAGAGGCACTACATATTATACAATGCATTTATATGACATTCTGGAAGACAAAACTAAAGAGATGGGGAAAAACTCAGTGATTGCCAGGTGTTGAAGGATGGGATGAGGATTGACTGTAAATGGAATGCATAAGAGAACTTTTGGGAATGATGGACCTTTCTGTGTGGTATAGTGGTGGTGGAAACATTACTCCATGTTTGTGTCAAAACGTGTAAAACTGTACACAACAAACAGTGAACTATACTCTATGCAAACTTTATAAAAATTCAGCCAGAATGTGGGGAGAATTCCAGGATGGAATGTAGATTGTGAAAATGTATAACAGTTTCACCAACATATGACATCATTTCAGTGAAAGGAGTGGGTGGGAAAAGAAGCTGACTTCAGTAACTTTGGAAAACAGTATTTTGACTAGTACTGTAAGGGTAAAGACAACAGGAAAGGTCCATAAATACTCTCTTCATTTGGTAAATTTGTTTCTCATAGGGGTAAGATTGAAACTCAAATACACAAATTGTAGATAGAGCTAGGTAGGATTTTTTTCTCTTTTGAAGGAAGAAGCTAGAAATAAGCAAGGAGAAGGCCAGAATGAGCTCTGTGGTGCTAATTAGAATTGGAGATCAGTATGAACTCACGCTTTGATTACATACAGATAGATACAGAAATATAAACGTGTGTGTACATGGGTTAGTATACATACGTACAATTTCTAACTCTACTGAAAGGGCCAGAAGTAATGAAACCCCAGCAGCAGCAACCATATACAGTGCCCAGATCTTGCTTCTAAATGTCATTATATAATGAAAGGAACCAGGACTCTTTGGAGAAATGGCTTATTCTAGGGCGCCTTTTAGTGCTGGAAAGTAAGGAAGTACTTAAAATAACGTCAAAAACATGAAGAAGCCAACCTGAAAGAGCTCCCCATGGACAAAGCTGGAACAATTTGAGCAACAAAATAAATAATGATAGTATTCAGTATAACCCAAAGAGTAAAATAAGTATCCATTATTCCCTTCTGATATAAGTAGATGATTGAACAAATGAGAGAGATGGGACAAATCTTTTAGAAGATTCCAATTAATAAATATAGGAGGAAGGAGAGAAATAGAAAATCACCCTTAGAACATCATAGTAATAATTGCTGCAGGCAAGATCCACTGCTGAATACTAAAATTAATGGATGAAACTTTAAGGAGAAACAGAATAGTTGCATAGTCACACCGCATCTTTCCCAAATTATTTGGTAAGTTACTGTGATGATTTTATGCATGTTGAAAAATTGTTCGATACTCCTTCCTCTAGGAAGTGCAGATTAATTTCTCTCACCTTGATTGTGGGCTAAGTTCTAATGACTAGAAGATATAGAGGGAAAAATAGTTGTTTACTGTGGAGAAACCTGGCAGAAACCACCTGGCAGTAAGTGATTAAAGTTAACATCCCAGAAAAAATTCATGTGGTCTCATTGATTCATATGAATATCAAATACTCATGATATGATATCATGAGAAGGGAACTTTACGTCTGTGGTATTCCAAACCTAATCTAATCATGAGAAAATAGCGAACAAACCCCATATGAGGGACATTCTACAAGATAGTGTCAACAATACTTGTCAAAAATGTCAAGGTCATGAAAAACAAGAAAAGACAGAAACTATCACAGATTGGAGGAATCCAAGGAAGCATGATAACTAAATGTAACATGTCCCTGGTTGGATCCTGGAACAGATATTGGAGGAAAACTAGTAAAATCTGAAAAAAACTATGTAGTCTAATTAATAGTACTGTAACAATGTTATTTTCTTGACTTTCATAAATGTACCATAGTTATGTAAGTTTTTAACATTAGGGAAGTGGGTAAAGAGTATACATGAACTTGACCATCTTTGCAAGTCTTCTGTAAACCTAAAATTATTTCAAAATAGAAAGTTTGTAAAAAAAAATTAGGACTTTAAAACAGTGAAAACTCAAAAAATATTGTAGTACACATTAATATGCTTCCTTTTTTTAATTTTTAGGAGATATTAAGCAAGTAAAACTATATTTGGTCATTATTTAATATTTCCTGAGCACTTACTATAGCAGATTTTAGAGATTATAATACCATGTAATAGCAAAGGAGTGCACAATATACTCTGAGAGTGTGGGTAAGGAAATGCCTAACTTTACTCGGGAGAGTGAGGGAAGCTTCATGGGGGGAATAACTTGTGCACAGACATTATGAATGAGTAGGAATTTTGAATCAGTCTTTCTAAGGGCTTATCAATTGTGTTAGTCTTTTTAAGGAATTAAATTTTGACTTTGCTGATTCTCTCTATTGCATATTTGTTTTACGTTTTATTAATATCTGCTCTTACCTTTGTTACTTCATTATTTAATTTGCTGTTCTTTTTGTTTTGAACTTTTGGAGATGAATATTTAGTTAATGAATTTTAACCTTTTTTTCTTTTCTAATCTAAAGCATTTAAAACTATAAACTCCTCTTTCAGCATGGCTTTCGCTGGATCTCACAAGTTTTTGTATATTTTATCTTCATTATTGTTCAGTTCAAATTATTTTCTAATTTTCCTTGTAATTTCTTCTTTGACCTATAGTTATTTAGAAGTGTATTACTTCTTTTACAGATATTTGGGAATTTTCTTTTACTTTTTGTTAACTTTAAAAAATTGATTTCTAGCATATGAGCTAATATGCTCTATATAATTTCAATCACTTTTTTTTTCTTTTAGATTTTATTTTTTTCCTTTTTCTCCCCAAAGCCCCCCGGTACATAGTTGTATATTCTTTGTTGTGGGTCCTTCTAGTTGTGGCATGTGGGACGCTGCCCCAGCGTGGTTTGATGAGCAGTGCCATGTTCACTAATATTCTCTTCAGTTTATCTAATCTGCAGAGAAAGTCAGTCTATTGAGTTCTTAATTTCACTTCTAGTATTTTTCAGTTCTAAAATTCCCATTTGATTCTTTAATAATTTTCAGCCCTCTGCTGAAATTCATTTTGTCATAGTTCTTGAGCATATTAGTTTCATGTATTTTAAAGTCTGTGTCTCTAACTCCAGTATCTGGACCTCTTGTGAGTAGGGTGGACATTGTGTTGAATTGCAGAGCCTGTATCTTCAATTCTACCTGTATCTGCCGTTCAGTTTCAAAAAATTCTTGCCATATAGAAAAATGGGTGCTGTACTATCAGCTCTTCCAATTATTGAAGAAAAACTAGACATCCAGACTTTAATATGACATCTATTAGATTCTAAAAATTGGAAGTAGGTTGAAAGTTTTTAAAGAAAATATATTTCTAAGCCAAATCTTCTATACAATGGAGATAAAAGACCTCTACCACAGAACTTTCAAACTTAAAATATCCATTTATTTGATAACCTTTGAAAAGTTGCTACTCAATCTTGTTCTGAGAGAATTTAAAATTTAATATTTGCAACATACTATGCAAATTAATTACTGTACTCTCATGTAGTATATATTACATATCATAATAGAATTATGAAGAAAGTACTATGGGAGTTCAGAGAAAGGACACATTAAATTTATTAAATATCTAAATATAAGTGAGTCCTGGAATTTTAAATTAGCAGTAAGTAAAAGCCAAAGGAAATTTGGGTATTCTAAAATAGCAATGATTTGCTAAGGAAATTGTGAAGGAAAACTGGGTAATTAATGGTATAATATGTGGTAAATAACATTAAGAAGTGTTTATGTATCCCGTAAAATTAGTTACGCTATGAGTGGAATCATATCCCTTTGTAATTAAAATGATTTGTAGAATGTATGTTTTTAAACTGAATGGAAAATTGATAAAATAGATGTTATCCACATTGCCAAAAGGTAACATTATATAATATGCTTCTTCTATATTAGGATTTTAACTTAACTTCATGCTTTCTATTAAAAATTATTTACCTTTTTATTGGAATTTTTCATCTTTATCTTCCATTCATTCTTCAAGGAGCTTTTGAAAGTTATTAATAATTCTTACTAAATTGTCAATGAAAAGATATATTAAATTTGGTAAGAAAATCCCATCTGTAACTTCAATAAAGTGCCAAGAATATAGAACCTTAAAAGTGTTTATTTTTTATTAGCTGCCTTAGGACTACAAGGATTTAAGTGTTTTTACAAAAACAATAAAAGAGGAGTAATTTGATGGTTTATTTACTCTTTATACCCTTTAGGAAGTGTCCTGCTGTTTAAAGTGCTTGCTTCAGGCTGTGGTTTTACAAGATGGGCTCTGTGATGGTCAGGCCTCTTCAGTTCTTGACCCTGAACAGATTTAGGGATATAGTACATCGAGCAGGCACATGTCCAAGCAGCCAAAACTGTAACTGGATACTTTTATTCTCCTTTTCACACTCATAATCCACTCCTACGAAATTGCCCAGTTCAGTTTCTCCTGTTCTCTAATCAAATATTAACTCGTCTTTCATATAGTTTCTTTGTTTGATTAGCTACAAAGTAGTCAAGGTAAATTTCTCTAATATGCATGGGATTGCCTAAAAGTTCATATTTTTAAAAATCTGTTTCCTAATTAGTATTTAAAGTACTATTTTCATGTAAGTCAACTTAATCTATTACAAAGATTTCTGAAATAGAAAAATACTAATATTAGGACATTTGTAGCAATTTTTAAATTCTTTTGCTTTTCCATTCAATAAATATTTTTAGTTCTTATTTTGGAATGTTCTAGCAAATAATCAGAATGGACTTGTATATTTAAAATAGGTAATATGATTTTGAATGGTTTTCTAACTTTTGTGGGATGTGAAGATTAAATTCTGAAGTTTTTGAAGGAAAGGAGTATAGCATCACAATCCATACTGTCTGTCAGCACCCAGAGTCTCTTAAAGGTAGTATAATGGTGTGTTTGGGAGACTCAGCAGACAGATCATCTAGGTTCAAATACTGGCTCTGCTGTTTACCTGCTATGTGACTTTAGGCAAGTTACTTATCCTCTTGCTAACCCAGTTTCCTCATCTATAGAATGGTGATAATGAGAGTACTTACTTCACAAAATTATACCTAGGGTTAAATTAATCAATACATAAGAATTCTCAGAACAATACCTAAATCATAGTAAGATCTCAGAACTCACTTTAGCCACTAAATAGAAGTGTGTAACCAGGCCTGTGAGAAGAAAGTATCTTGCACATTTTCAATCCAATTGCTTTGGGAAGATATGCGTGTTATATGTACCCCCCCCCCCCCAAAATGTGTATATGCTTATTTGCTTTTTCAATTTGTTTTGACTGTAGATATGTATTACTCAAGAGCTTCTAATCTCTCCTCACTGTTTATCACAGAGCATACCCTGTTGGTGTACATTCCCTCCCTTATTCCATGTTGTAAGAACCCTGATTGTGTCTTAGGGTCCACCTCTCACCACGGTGAGTCAGGTATATCCTGACTGGTCTTAACCATTCATGAAGTTCCCGTGCACTCCCCCTGCCAATGACTGGTTGAGGAGTGGGTATGTGACCTAGTTACAACCTGTGAGCTATTAGAAGATGTGTGTTGGGAAGCTTCTGGGAAAAGTTTTGTTACCCTTTAATTAAGAGATTACACTTTTTCTACTGCAGGATGATGTCCTTTCTGTCCTTAATTCCTGCATTTAAAGTAGTGGAGGGGTAAAAAGCCTAAGGAAAATCACTTGGATAATGGCAAAATGGAAAGATGGCAAAATCATAATCCTTGATGATATTGTTGAGCCAATGAAAATCAATTCTGGAAGCACTCTGCCTTTAGACTCGTCATGTGAGATGATATGTCCTATAAGCCATTGTGAGTCGGGATTTGTTGTTGCTACTTGCTGCTGAAAGCATTTTAAATGAGACGACTTTCATGAAAGCCTATCTTTGAACACCATAGCATAAGTGTGTGTGTGTAATAAAGCAAAGAATATGTAAGAGAGTCATAAGGAAAATATTTCATAACAAAAAAATACATATATATATATTTGAGGAAGATTAGCACTGAACTAACATCTGCTGCCAATCCTCTTTTTGCTGAGGAAGACTGGCCCTGAGCTAACATCCATGCCCATCTTCCTCTACTTTATATGTAGGATGCCTGCCACAGTTGGCTTGCCAAGTGGTGCCATGTCCGCACCTGGGATCTGAACTGGCGAACCCCAGGCTGCCAAAGTGGAACGTGCACTTAACCGCTGTGCCACCGGGCCGGCCCCACAAAAATATATTTTATCTGTTAATATCCACTCTGACTTCTCCCAAACATTTTGTTATGAAAATTGTCAAACACAGCAAAATAAAAGAATTTGACAGTGAACACTCATACACCATTAACAGTTTACTATACTTGCTTTGTCACATATCTATCTATTTATCCCTCCTTTAGCTTCTTTTTTGGTGATTTCAGAATAAATTGCAGGCATCAGTGCACTTCCTCCTAAATACTTCAGAATGCATATTATTAAGGAGAGTTCGATATTTGTTTACAGCTTTTTTTCTTTAGAGTAAAATTTACATACACTGAAAGGCAAAAATCTTAACTGTACATTTGATGAGTTGTGATGGATGCGTACACCTGTATAATGCAAACCCTTGTCAAAATATAAAATGTTTCCATCAACCCAGAAGGTTCCATTAACGCCCCTCAATGTTTTCTATGTATACAATCATGTCATCTAGAAATAGAGACAGTTTTACTTCTGTCTGATCTTTTCTCCCTTCCTTCCTTCCTTTCTTCCTTCTCTCTCTCTTTCCCTCCTTCCCTGCCCCTCCTCCTCCCTCCCTCTTTCTCTCCTTCCCTCCTCCTCTTCTCTCTCTCTCCCTTTCCCTGTCTATCCATTCATCCATGCCTTATTGCAGTGGCTAGAACTTCATTGTATGTTGAGTAAGGACAGTGAGCATAGATATCCCTAACTTATTCCTGATCTTAGAGGGAAATCATTCAGTCTTTCATTGTTAAATATGTTAAATTTAGTGGGTTTTTTTGTTTGTTTGTTTGTTTTTTGCTGAGGAAGATTCGTCCTGAGTAAACATCCGTGCTGCTCTTGTCTATTTTTCAGTATGTGGACCACCAGCACAGCACAGCCCCTTAGCAGAGTAATGTAGGTCTGGGCCCAGGAATTAAACCCAGGCCACTAAAGTGGAGCGTGCTGAACTTAACCACTAGGCCACTGAGGCTGGCCCAAATGTAGTGTTTTTATAAATGCTCTTTATCCAATTGAGGCAATTTCCTTTATTCCTAACTAGCTGAGAGTTTTTATCGTGAATGAGTGTTGGATTTTGTCAGATTCTTTTTCTGTGTCAATTGATACAATCATATGATTTTTCTTCTATAGCATATTGTTATGGTGAATTACATCAGCCGTTGAACCAGCCTTGCATGCCTGTAATAAATTCTACCTAGTCATGCTGTACAATTTTTTATACATTGCTGGATTCCATTTGCTAGTATGTTATCGAGGATTTTTCCATCAAAACTTGTGAGAGATATTGGTCTTAGTTTTCTTTTTTTGTACTGCCTTTGTCTGGTTTTGGCATCACAGTAAACAGGGCTTATAAAATGGGTGAGGATGTGCTCCTTCCTCTTCTGTTTTTCTGGAAGGGACTGTAAAAATGATGTTAATTCTTCTTTAAAGATTTGATAGAATTCTCCAGTGAAATCATCTGGACCTGGAAATTTCTTTTTGAGGAGCTTTTTAATTAATAGTTATAGAGCTGTTTAGATTATCTATATCATCTTGGTTAAGGTTTGGTAGTTTGTGGTTTTTTTGAAGAATTGGTCCATTTTTCTAAGTTGTCAAGTTTATGAGCATAAACTTACTAACTTTTTAATGGCTGCAGTATCTTTGTGTGTGGGTTCTTTTAGCTCATTGAACATACTTAAAATTGTTGATTTAAAGTCTTTGTCTATCAAGTCCATGGTCTGCACTTGCTTAGGGACAATTTCTATTAGCTTTTTTTCCCTGTGTATGGATCACACTTTCCTGTTTCTTTGCATGCCTTGTAATTTTTTTGTTGAGAACTGAACATGGACATTTTGAAAATGTGGCAACTCTGGAAATCAGGTTCTTCCTCCTCCCCAGAGTTGCTGCTTGTTGTCGTCATTGTTTGTTTAGTGACTTTTCTGAAATAATTTTGTAAATTCTGCAGTTTTTGTCATGTGTAGCCACTGAAGTCACTGTGTGCTTAGCTTAGTGATCAGCTCGTGCTTTATTTGACACAGATTTCCTTAAATACCTGGGACCAAAAGAAAAAAACCTCCCAGCCTTTGCAGAAGAGCTCTCTGTATGTGGTGGGGCCCACCGTCGGTGCTCATCCGGGCAGTTTTCAAGTCTGCCTGTAGAAGTTTTCCACAAAAGCTTCAGACTTCTCTAGTGATACCTTGTGTTTATGGCATGGGCTAGTTCAGGAGGATTAAATTATTTTAAACAAAATCAGAGGGTTTTTCCTAAATAATTGCCTTGTGCTTGGCCCTGGGCCTTTCCACTTGACTTAGGTTTTCCTTTTGTGCTGATTCTCAGAGAGAGTCTATCTTTGCAGCTCTCCCTGTTCTTTTTACTTGATACTTGTTGCTCAGGTGTGGTGACAGTGGAGGAATGGGGTCATTCTCTGATGTTCTTATTAAAGCCTCTGCTTGTTGGTCAAGTGGTAGGGTTATTAACGCCTGCACCTTAGAGTGAACCTGGGTCTCAAGGTAAGATCTTCACAAGAGTTCCTGTTGTCCTTTATATTTAATGCTGGGCCTAGCGTGTATTTCTGCTCCTCCCCAACAAAAGAGCTGTTGTTGTATTTTCCTAGCCTCTCCTCCCAGTTGCTGTGGGTTTCCACAGGTGCTCTCATGCTATAGTTTTTATTGTCCTCCCCCTGTAGACTAAGGCCTTTGTTTTTTAGGGGGATCAGGAGAACAGGTCTGTCTTGGTAGAGTTTTCAGTGGTGGCTGTTGGTTCCCTTTCCCAGTTGCAGAGGGTTTCCACGAGGGTCCTTAGGTAGAGTTTTTGTTGCCCTTTCCCCTGCAGATCAAGGTTCTTGGTCTGTAGGGGAAATAGGGAAGATGGCTTTCGACAGCTCCTCTCCTCCCCAGCCAGCACCACAGGGGCAAGCTTTCTCAGATTCTTCCCATCCTTTCCTGTAAGCACCTGGTGGGTATCTGGAAGAAGAGCCTAATAGGAAGTATAAGTCTCCTTATTTCTGGGGCCCACAGGGGATTCATGTTGTTACCCTAGCCTATGTTCTGCCTTTAACAATTTATTAAGGACTTTTAGCTGAGTTTTCTCATAGTACCTAGTGGCTTATGTCCTAGGTAAGTAAACGCTGCAGTTCTGTTCTCTCTGCAGGCACCTTTCTCTATCCACATTTTGGATTACTTGATTGATCTGGAACCTCAGTTCTCTGATGGGTTTGTCTATTTAATTTGTAATTTGCCCAGCTTTTTTCTTGTTGGAAGGGTGGCAGGATGCTCTTTTTATCTCTTTAAAAGTGCTGAAACTAGAAGTTTTAAAGTTTTAATTTTCCTAGCATTTTTATTATTTTTATTGATTTAGGAAGCAGAAACTCAATATGAAGAGCAGATTGGCAAAATTATTGTGGAGACACAAGAACTTAAATGGCAAAATGTGAGTATTTTTTCCCTCAGATTACCATTTTTAGCATCTATTTAAAAATGTATTCTGATCCTTAATTGCAAAGTTAATTTTTATATTTCCTAAATGTATTCAGGGGATTGTGCATCATTTTAAATGAAGTCTCAAGAAAATTCCAAGTAAAACTGTTAATAACATTTGGGCTTCCAGAAAACTGAGAATAAAATTTTTTTTTAGACTTTCTGATAACATAAAAGCTAAGAATAACACTGAAGATAACTCTGAAAACTACTATGAACTATTTCATATCTGAGAAATATATTGTGTGTTATAGAGGAGCTGTTTTTTTTTTTTTTGAGGAAGATTACCCCGAGCTAATATCTGTGGCCAATCCTCCTCTTTTTGCTGAGGAAGATTGGCCCTGAGATGACATTTGTGCCCATCTTCCTCTACTTTATATGTGGGACACCTGCCACAGCATGGCTTGATAAGCCGTGCATAGGTCCACACCCGCGATCTGAACTGGCAAACTTGGGGCCACCAAAGTGGAGTGTGCAAACTTAACCACTGTGCCACCAGGCCGGCCCCCAAAATATTTTTTAAGAAGTGAAACCTTAGAATTGTACCATATTTTCCCGGCTGGTGTTACATACTGTAACTAAATATTAAAAAATAGTATCAGATCTGATTCTCTCTCTAACCTCATCTATAAAGAAACTTTTTTTTTTTTTGAGGAAGATTAGCCCTGAGCTAGCATCTGCTGCCAATCCTCCTCCTTTTGCTGAGGAAGACTGGTGCTGAGCTAACATCCATGCCCATCTTCGTCTACTTTATATGTGGGACACCTGCCACAGCATGACTTGCCAAGTGGTGCCATGTCTGCACCCGGGAACCAAACTGGCGAACCCCGGGCTGCCAAAGTGGAACGTGCCAACTTCATGCTGCGCTACCAGGCCAGCACTAGAAACATTTTTGATGGTGCTTTTTTCATGCCTTTCCACCAAAGTAATCTTAACAGCTAAAAATTGAAAGTTTAATTACGATGTCCCCTATTCTCACTATTTCGCAGCACTGAAACAGGAACTTTGAGATAACATATCAGAATCAGAGCTCAAGTAACAGAGGAAAGACAAAACTAGAAATGTTGGGAATTTTGAGGCCAGACAGACCTACAAGGTTGTGTATGGGAGTAAAATTAGAGTTGGGTTATATGAGGCACAGGTCTGAAACAGAGACCTGACTCTGGAGAAAAGAAACAGGTAAACACCAAGTACAAGCTGAAGCTCCAAGCACATTTCAAAACATAAAGTCACATCTTGTTTTTGGCTAAGAGAGTCAACAGTATAAGGTTATCAGCATCCTTAGTAAGTTTAATACAATCCAATTTAAAATCCCAAGAGCGTGTTTGTGGTACTTAAGCTGATTCTAAGGTTTATGTGGAAATAAACATACAAGAGTGGCTGGGAAATTTCTGAAAAAGAAGCTTGGCATAGTGTACATGAATACATAGGTATTCCTTAGAACATAATAGAACCCAGAAATAGATCCAAATACATAAGTTAGTGAATGATAAAGGTGGCTTTTCACATCAATAGGGAAAAATAGATTATTCAAGAAATGGTGTTAGAACTGAGTTCCATCTGAAGAAAAATAAAGCGCCAGATTCCTACCTTACTTTACAAACTTGTAGAAAAACAAGAAGTTTCTTATATTCTTGTTAGCAGTGTAAATTAGAAGTGCCTCATTGAATTCCCCAAAATATCACCAAACAAGTTGTTAATAAAGCAACTCTGTGTTTATTAGGACTCATTTCAGGAAGTGAGAACACTACCTTGACCAAGTCTTAGTAGTGTCTCAGAAGGGACAAGTCAGAATTGGAATATATAAAAGGTTATGGGGTCTAGGCTCAAGCGCCTTTAGGAAGATTTTTTTCCCCAATATTTTTTATTGTGGTAAAATACACATAACATAAAATTTACCATCTTAACCATTTTTAGGTGTACAGTTCAGTGGTGTTAAATACATTCATAGTGTTGTTCTGCCATCACCACCATCCATCTCCAGGTGGCTCTTTATCTTGTAAAACTGAAACTCTATACCCATTCATTAAACAGTAACTACCCATTCCCCTGCTTCTCTCCAGCCCCTAGCAAACACCTTCTGCTCTCTGTCTGTATGATTTTGACTACTCTATGTTCCTCGTATAAGTGAAATCATACAGTCTTTGTCATTTTGTGACTGGCTTATTTCACTCAGCATAATATCCTCAAGCTTCATCCATTTTGTAGCGTATGTCAGAACTAACTTCCTTTTAAAGACTGAATAATATTTCTTTGTATGTATATACTACATTATGCTTATCTATTCTTTCGTAGATAGACACTTGGGTTGCTTCCATGTTTTAGCTGTTGTGAACAATGCTGCTGTGAACAATGCTGCTGTGAACATGGGTGTACACATATTTGTTTGAGGCCCTGCTTTAATTTCTTTTTGGTATATATCCTGACATGGAATTGCTGGATCATATGGTAATTCTATTTTGAATGTTTTGAGGAACCTCCATACTATTTTCCACAGGGGCTATACCATTTTAGATTCTCACCAAAAGTGCACAAGGGTTCTAATTCCTACACATCCTCACCAACACTTATTTTCTGTTTTTTTGATAGTAACCTTCCTGATGAGTGTGAGGTGGTATCTCATTATAGTTTTGATTTACATTGCCTTAATGATTAGTGATGTTGAGGATATTTTCATGTGCCTATTGCCCATTTGTATGTAGTCTTTGGAGAAATGTCTGTTGAAGTATTTTGCCCATTTTGAATCAAGTTGTTTGTTTTTTGTTGTTAAGTTTTAGGAGTTCTCTGTATATTCTGGATATTAATCTCTTATCAGATATATGATTTGCAAATCCTTTCTCCTGCGAGTTGTCTTTTTTATTCCGTTGATGGTGTCTTTTGATGCATACAATTCTTTGTTTTAATGAATTGTTTTGTTGCTTGTGCTTTTGGTGTCATATCCAGAAATCATTGTCAAATTCAATGTCGTGAAGATTTTACCCTATGTTTTCTTCTAAGAGTTTTATAGTTTTAGGTCTTACATTTAGGTCTTTGATCCATTTTGAGTTAGTTTTTGCATATGATGTAGGTAAGGGTCCAGCTTGATTCTTAGCATGTGGAGGTTCAGTTTTCCCAGCACTACTGGTTGAAAGACTGTCCTTTCCCGATTGAATGGTCTTGGTGCCCTTGTCAAAAATAATTTGACCATTTATGTGAGAGTTTCTTTCTTGGCTCTCTGTTCTATACCATTGGTCCATGTGTCTGTCTTTATGCCAGTACAACACAGTTTTGATTATTAGAGTTTTCTAGAAAGTTTTGAAATAAGGAAGTGTGAGTTCCCAGATTTGTTCTTCTTTTTTGAGATTGTTTGCCTTTTTAGGGTCCCTTGAAATTCCATATGAATTTTAGGATAGGTTTTTCCGTTTTGCAAAAATTGTCATTGGGATTTTGATAGGGATTGCATTGAATTTGTAGCTAACTTTGGGTAGTATTGACATCTTCATAATATGAAGTTTTCTAATCCATGAGCAGAGGATGTGTTTCTGCTTATTTATGTCTTTTAAAAAATTTTTCAGCAGTGTTTTCTAGTTTTCATTGCGCAAGTCTTTCATTTCCTTGGTTAAGTTAATTCCTAAGTATTTTATTCTTTTTGTTGCTATTGTAGATGGGATTGTTTCCTTAATTTCATTTTCAGATTGTTCATTGTTAATGTAGAAAAATGCAACTGATTTTTTTGTGACTTTGTGTCCTGCTACTTTGCTGAACTCATTTATTGGTTCTAACAATTTTTTTGTAGGCTCTATAAGGTTTCATATCATCTACAAAGAGATAATTTTATTTTTTTCCTTTCTAATTTGAACGTTTTTTATTTCTTTTTCTTGCCAAAGTTCTCTGGCTAGGACTTCCAATACTATGTTGAATATAAGTTGTGAAGGTGGGCATCCTTGTCTTGTTCCTGATCTTAGAGGAAAAGCTTTCAGTCTTTCATTGCTGAGTATAAGATTTGCTGTGTGTTTTTCACATATGGCGTTTATTATGTTGAGGTAGTTTCCTTCTGTTCCTAGTTTGTTGAGTCTTTTTATCACGAAAGGGTGTTGAATTTTGTCAGATGCTTTTTTTGCATAATTGAGATGATCATATGTTTTATTTTCCCTCCATTCTGTTGATATGATGTATTACATTGATTGATTTGTGTATGTTGAACCATCTTTTTATCTCAGGTATAAATCTCACTCAGTAATGGTATATGATCCTTTTAATATGCTGCTGAATTTGATTTGCTAATATTTTGTTGAGGATTTTTGCATCAGTGTTCATCAAGGATACTGGTCTGTAGTATTCTTTTCTTCACTTGTCTTCGTCTGGCTTTGGTATCAAGGTAATACCGGCCTCTAAGCATGAGTTAAGAAGTGTTCCCTCCTGTGCAAATTTTTGGAAAAGTTTGAGAAGGATTGCTGTTAGTTCTTTGAATGTTTGGTAGAATCACCAGTAAAACCTTCAGGTCCAGGGATTTTCTTTGTTGGGAGATTTTTGATTACTGATTCAAACTCTTCACTAGTTGTAGGTCTAGTCAGATTTTCTATTTCTTCGTAATTTGGTCTTGGTAGGTTTTGCATTTCTAGGAATTATGCATCTCATTTAGGTTATCTAATTTGTTGGTGTACAATTGTTCTTAGTTCTCTTATAATCCTTATTAATTCTACTGAATCAGTAATGTCGTCACTTTCATTTCAGATTTTAGTAATTTGAGTCTTTTTTTTTCCTTAGTCCATCTTACTAAAGGGTTGTCAATTTTGTTGATCTTTTCAAAGAAACAACTTTTAGTTTCACTGATTTTCTCTATTATTTTTCTATTTTCGATATTTCATTTATCTCTGCTCTAATCTTTATTATTTCCTTCCTTCTGCTACCTTTGGGTTTGGTTTGTTCTTCTCTTTTTGGTTCCTTAAGATGTAAAGTTAGGTCGTTGATTTGAGATCTTTCTTGTTTTTTAATGTAAACATTTATAGCTATAAATTTCCCCCTTAGCACTGCTTTTACTGTATCCCATAAGTGTTGGTATGTTGTATTTTTGTTTTCATTCATCTATAAATATTTTCTAATTTCCCTGGTGATTTCTTCTTTGATCCATTGGTTGGTTGTGAGTTTGTTGTTTAATTTCCACAAATCAGCTGGTTTTCCTTCCCTTGTTGATTTCTAACTTCATCCCATTGTGGATGGAGAAGATACTTTGCATGATATCCATCTTTTGAAGTCAACTGAGACTTAATTTGTGGCCTATATGATCTATCCTGGAAGATGTCCCATGTGCACTTAAGACGAATGTATATTCTGTTGTTTTGGAGTGGAGTGTTCTGTATGTGTCTGTTAGATCTAGTTGGTTTACTGTGTGTTCAAGCCCTTTATGTCCTTAATTATCTTCTGTCTGGTTGTTCTATCCATTATTGAGAATGGTGTATTGAAGTCTACAACTATTACTGTAGAACTTTCTCCCTTCAGTTCTGTCCATTTTTGCAGTCCAGTTCTGTCATATGTTTTTATGGTCTGTCATTAGGTGTGTAAATGTTTATAATTGTTATATCCTCTTGCTGTATTGAACCTTTTTGAATATATGATGTCCTTCTTTGTCTCTTGTAACCTTTTTAGGTTATAAGATTTTAGGTTACAAGATTTAAAGTCCATTTATCATTGTGTCTTTTTTTTCTTTTTGGATGTTATTTGCATGGAATATCTTTTACCATCCTTTCACTTTTAACCTGTTTGTTTCTTTGGATCTAAAATGCATTTCTTATAGACAGCATATAGTTGGATAATGTTTTTTATCTATTCTGCCATTGTTTGTCTTTTGATTAGAGAATTTAATCTATTTACGTTTAAAGTAATTCGTGATAAGGAGGGGCTAACTTTGGTCATTGTATTATTTGTTTTCTATGTGTCTTATGGCTTTTTTGTTGCTTAATTCCTGCATTACTATTAGCTTTTGTATTAGTTGATTTTTGTAGTGTAACATTTAAATTCTATTCTCATTGTTTTTTATTTATATTTTATAGCTATTTTCTTTTTACCAAGGGGATTGAAGTTACAAGGGGAGTACAGTTAGCATCATTCCTAACACTCTAATTTGAATTTATACCAGCTTAACTTTAATAACAAAAAAGAAATCTGCTACTATCTAGCTCCATCTATGCCCCTTTCAGTTGTCGATATTACAAAATTACATCTTTATATATTGTATGCCAAAAAGCATAAACTAATAATTTTAAGAAATGCATTAGTCTGTTAAACTATGTAGAAAACAAAATGTGGAATTACAAACCAAGGTTATCATAATGTTAGCTTTTAGCTTAAGAATTGTGTTCTTTTAAAAAATGTATTAGTTTCTTAAATCATGTGGAAAACAAAAAGTGGAGTTACAAAACATTGTTAGAATAAAATTAGCTTTTATAATTGCCCATGTATTTACCTTTACTGAAAGCTATTTCTTCATATGGCTTAGAGTTACTGTCTTGTGTCCTTTCATTTCAACCAGCAGGACTCCTTTTATAGTTTCTTGCAGGGTAGGACTAATGGTAATAAACTCTCCTGCTTTTGTTTATCTGGATTTTAGATCATGTAGAGGAAAGGCAGTTTATATCAGTTGGAGATAAGTCTATGAAGCATATTTCATGAGTCCCTTGGAGTACTTTGCCAGGTTTGTCTGATGTAACGAAATGTCCAAAATCAAGGGGAGAAGTATCCAGCTTCATGTGGCAACCTCTAGCAAGTGTGTATGGTGGAAGCCAGAGAGTGTAGGAGAGTGTGGACTTCATGGTTTTGAGAGGTAGAGGTAACCTTCTTGGTCATGGAAGTTCAAGAGTGTCAGATTTGGACGTCACCAAGATAGTGGAGTGAGTAGTCTTCTTTGTCTCTCCCCTTTCGAATCTACAACTAATTGGACATTCATTGGTTAACAAAGGATATCCATATAGCATCTCAGGACACCTGAGACACCCGTGCTGCTATACATCGGAAGGCAGACGGACTTCCCCCCGGGAGGAGGTGGAGATAGGTGAAAACTCTCCAATCCCTGAACCCCGGACAGCCTAGTACCTGCAAGCGGCTTTCTTTCAGCGGACACGCCGATAGCATCGCCACGCACCAAGGGCAGGCGTGTGTGCGCACCGGCAGAGCAACGGTGGAAACAGGTAACTACAGCCCTACCTAAGCCCCCCGTGATTACCCCTAAGCCCAGGGGGAAACTCCACGGTCCTGCACCAGCAGCAGGGAAAGCCTCTACACGTCATTAGCGCAGAGGCCCTGCCCAGCATTCAGAATGCCGGAGGCTCCCAAAGAGGAGGATGCCGGGCAGGACAGCAGCCTGCCAGCCGCAGCTGGCTCACAGACTCCGGCTGTGTCCCAGAGGGGGCAAGGGACACCCAGAGATCCCGTGGGAGTGGTCGGGGGCTGGGTGGAGCTCCAGCAGCCCGGCTGTGTGCCCTAGGGGGAAAATCCAAGGTCCCACACCAGCGGCGGAGAAAGCCTCTACTTGGCATTAGCAGAGATGCCCTTCCCAGCATTCAGAACACTGGGAGGCCCCAGGAGAGGAGGATCCCAAGCAGGGCAGCAGCCCGCCAACTGCCTCTGACTCACGGACTCCGGCTGTGTCCCAGAGGGGGCAAAGGACACTCACAGATCACGTAGGCATGGCCAGGGGCTAGGTAGAGCTCCAGCAACCTGGCTCCACAGCCCAGGGGGAAACTCCATGGTCCCGCACCAGCAGCAGGGAAAGCCTCTACTTGGTGTTAGCGGAGAGGCCCTGTCCAGCATTCGGAACGCTGGGAGGGTCTGGGAGAGGAGCATCCCAGGCAGCAGCCCGCCAGCTGCCTCTGACTCACGGACTCCGGCTGTGTCCCAGAGGGGGCAAAAGACACCCAGTGATCCTGTGGGAGTGTCCAGGGGCTGGGTGGAGCTCCGGTGGCCTGGCTCCGTGGCCCAGGGGGAAAATCCAGAGTCACACAGCAGCCACGGTGAAAGCCTCTGCACAGCACTAGTGGAGAGGCCCCAACCAGCAATCACAAGGCTTGAAGGCCTTGGGGCAAAAGTAGCACAGATAGGTGAGCTAACCACAGACTGCAGAAGATACCCATAGCTCTGCTGTTTCCTATAGTGGACAAGTGAGAACTTGTGGGCCCTGACAGTGACAGAGCTGCAACTATAGGTGATCCTGCTCCCGGCCACTGGGAAAGCCCATAACACCTCTGCAGACCCTAAGGAGGGAGCGTGTCTAGGTGGTCTGCAACAGTAGGCACCAGCAGCCTGAGGCCCCCTAGCAATTGCCCCCACAGCTGATGAGGGACCCCACAGGACCACTGTGACTACAAGGAGGGGCCCAGGTCCAGTCAGAAACAGCTGACAGGGTTCCTGGTCGGTGCAGTCTAAACAGCTTCTCCCTCCCACACACCAGTAGAAATAAGAGGAAGCAGTAACTAAACTCTGTCTCTATGCAGAGGCACAAATCCACACCATCAAGCAGTATGAAAAAATATATTAAATCTCCAGAACAGAAGGAAAATAACAAGTACCCAGAAAACAATCCAAAAGACAATGAAATCTGTAACCTAAATGACAATGAATTCAAAACAGCCATTATTGAAAAACTCAACGAGTTAAAAGAGAATACAGATAGACAGCTCAACAAGTTCAGGAGCTATGTCACAAAAGAGCTTGATACTATAAAGAAGAACCAATCAGAAATACTAGAGATGAAGAACACAATGGAGGAGATTAAGAAAAATCTGGACTCTCTGAACAGTAGGGTCGATAATATGGAGGAGAGAATTAGCAATTTGGAAGATAGGAATATAGAAATGCTACAGACAGAGGAGGAGAGAGAACTAAGACTAAAAAGAAATGAAGAAACTCTCCAAGAATTATCTGACTCAATTAGGAGATGCAACATAAGGATTATGGGTATACCAGAGGGAAAAGAGAAGGAGAAGGGGGCAGAAAGCCTGTTCAAAGAAATAATGGCTGAGAACTTTCCAAACCTGGGGAGAGAGATGGAACTACATGTGACAGAAGCCAATAGATCTCCAAACTTTATCAATGTAAGACGACCGACCTCAGGGCATATAGTAGTGAACCTAGCAAAAGTCAATGACAAAGAGAAAATACTAAGGGCAGCCAGGTAGAAGAAAATAAGCTACAAAGGAACCTCCCTAAGGCTATCAGCAGATACCTTACAGGCTAGAAGAGAGTGGAAGGATATATTCAAAACTCTGAAGGACAAAAACTTGCAGCAAGAATACTCTACCCAGCGAAAATATCCTTCAAATACGATGGAGAGATAAAAACTTTCCCAGATAAACAAAAGTTAAGGGAATTTGTTGCCACAAGACCTCCTCTTCAAGAAATGCTCTGGAAGACCCTCATACCTGAAAAATTAAAAAAAGGAAAGGGGTTACAAAACCCAGAGCAAAGGCGGTAAGTAGAAGGACAATAACAGAAAGTAGCAGCTCTCCATCAGAACAGATTAGCAAAAGTTAAATAAAACATTAAAGATAAAAGGAAGGGAAACACCAAGAATAAATAGAATCCTGTCATTTTAACCACAAACTCACAACACAAGAAGGAAGAGAAGAGAAAAATCTGACAATAACAACCTAGAAGAAGGGGAAGAGAAAAGCGATGGAACGTTTTAATTTAAGGAAATGAGAGGCTATCAGAAAATGGACTATCTCATCTATGAGATGTTTTATACAAACCTCCTGGTAACCACTAAACAAATAACAAGAATAAAGACACAAATTACAAATAAGAAGAAAGCCAATACAGAAATTTACCTAGCTGAATTAGTAGTCCAAAAGTCATGGGACGAGAAAGGGGAAATGCATGAGAACTGGAAAACAAGTGATAAAATGGCAGCAGTAGGCCCCCACATTGCAATAATCACTCTAAATGTAAATGTATTGAACTCTTCAATCAAAAGACACAAAGTGGTAGGATGGATCAAAGAACAAGACCCAACAATATGCTGCCTCCAGGAAACAAACCTCAGCCCCAAAGACAAACAGAGACTCAGAGTGAAGGGATGGGAGACAATACTCCAAGCTAATAATGAACAAAAGAAAGCAGGTGTTGCCATACTTATATCAGACAAAGTAGATTTCAAAGCAAAACAGATAAAGAAAGACAAAGAGGGGCAGTTTATGATGATAAAAGGGACACTCCACCAAGATGACATAACACTTATAAATATAGATGCACGCAACACAGGAGCACCAAAATTTGTAAAGCAGCTCTTAACAAAACTAAAAGGAGACATCAACAACAATACAATAATAGTAGGGGACCTCAACACCCCATTAACACCAATGGATAGATCATCCAGACAGAAAATCAACAGGGAAATTATAGAATTAAATGAAAAATTAGACCAGATGAACTTAATAGATATATATAGAACACTTCATCCAAAAACAGGAGGTTACACATTCTTCTCAAGTGCACATGGAACATTCTCAAGGATAGACCATATCTTGGGAAACATAGCAAGCATCAATAAATCCAAGAGGGTTGAAATAATATCGAGCATCTTTTCTGATCATAATGCTATGAAACTAGAAATCAACTACAAGAATAAAGCTGGGAAAGGGGCAAAAATGTGGAGACTAAACAGCATGCTATTGAACAAACAATGGATTATTGAAGAAATCAAATATGTGGAGACAAATGAAAATGAAAACATGCCATACCAACTCATTTGGGATGCAGTAAAAGCAGTCCTAAGAGGGAAATTCATTGCAATATAGGCTCACCTCAAAAAACAAGAAAACTCTCAGATAAGCAACCTCCAGTGACACCTAACAGAATTAGAAAAAGAAGAACAAACAAAGCCCAAAGTCAGTAGAAGGAGGGAAATAATAAAAATTAGAGCAGAAATAAACGATATTGAAACAAAAAAGGCAGTAGAGAAGATCAATGAAATAAAGAGTTGGTTCTTCGAAAAAACTAACAAAATTGACAAACCCTTAGCCAGACTCACTAAGAAAAAAAGAGAGAAGACTCAAATAAATAAAATCAGAAATGAGAGAGGAGAAATCACAATGGATACCAAAGAAATACAAGGGATCATAAGAGAATACTATGAAAAACTATATGCCAACAAATTGAACAACCCAGAAGAAATGGATAAATTCCTAGACTCTTACAATCTCCCCAGACTGAAGCAGGAAGAAATAGAGACTCTGAATAGACCAATCACAAGTAAAGAAATAGAAACAGTAATCAAAAACCTCCCCAAAAATAAAAGTCCAGGACCAGATGGCTTCTCTGGAGAATTCTACCAAACATTCAAAGAATATTTAATACCTATCCTTCTCAAACTATTCCAGAAAATTGAGGAAGATGGAGCACTCCCTAACACATTCTATGAAGCCAACATCACCCTGATCCCCAAACCTGACAAGGACAACACAAAGAAGGAAAACTACAGGCCAATATCACTGATGAACATAGATGCAAGAATCCTCAACAAAATTTTGGCAAACCGAATACAGCAATACATCAAAAAGATTATACACCATGATCAAGTGGGATTTATACCAGGGACACAGGGATGGTTTAACATCTGCAAGTCAATGAACGTGATACATTACATTAACAAAATGAGAAACAAAAACCACATGATCATCTCAATAGATGCAGAGAAAGCATTTGACAAGATCCAGCATTCATTTATGATAAAAACCCTCAATAAAATGGGTATAGAAGGAAAGTACCTCAACATAATAAAGGCCATATATGACAAACCCACAGCCAACGTCATACTCAATGGACAAAAACTGAAAGAGAGCAGTTCGGCAGGAAAAAGAAATAAAAGGAATCCAAATAGGCAGTGAAGAAGTAAAACTCTCACTGTTTGCAGACGACATGATCTTATATATAGAAAACCCCAAAGAATTCATAGGAAAAGTATTAGAAATAATAAACAGCTACAGCAAAGTTGCAGGGTATAAAAACATGCATAAATCAGTAGCATTTCTATACGCTAACAATGAAGTAACAGAAAAAGAACTCAAGAACTCAATCCCATTCACAATCGCAACAAAAAGAATAAAATACCTTGGGATAAATTTAACCAAGGAAGTGAAAGATCTATACAATGAAAACTACAAGACTTTCCTTAAAGAAATTGATGACTACATAAAGAGATGGAAAGACATTCCATGGACATGGATTGGGAGAATAAACATAGTTAAAATATCCGTACTACCTAAAGCAATCTGCAGATTCAACGCTATCCCAATCAGAATCCCAATGACATTCTTTACAGAAATTGAACAAAGAATCCTAAAATTTATATGGGGCAACAAAAGACCCCGAATTGCTAAAGCAATCCTGAGAAAGAAGAACAAAGCCGGAGGCATCACAATCCCTGACTTCAAAGCATTCTACAAAGCTACAGTAATCAAAACAGTATGGTACTGGTACAAAAACAGGTGCATGGATCAATGGAATAGAATTGAAAGTCCAGAAATAGAACCACACATCTATGGACAGCTAATCTTCGACAAAGATGCTGAGGACCTACAATGGAGAAAAGAAAGTCTCTTCAACAAATGGTGGTGGGAAAACTGGACAGCCACATGTAAAAGAATGAAAATTGACCATTCTTTTTCATCATTCAAAGAAATAAACTCAAAATGGATCAAAGACCTAAAGATTAGGCCTGAAACAATAAGTCTTCTAGAAGAGAATATAGGCAGTACACTCTTTGACATCAGTTTCAAAAGAATTTTTTCAGACACCATAACCCCTCAGATGAGGGAAACAATAGAAAGAATAAGCAAATGGGACTTCATCAGACTAAAGAGCTTCTTCAAGGCAAGGAAAAACAGGATTGAAACAAAAAAAACAACCCACTAATTGGGAAAAAATATTTACAAGTTATTTATCCAACAAAGGGTTAATCTCCATAATATATGAAGAACTCACACAGCTCAACAACAAAAAATCAAACAACCTGATCAAAAAATGGGCAGGGGACATGAACAGACATTTCTCCAAAGAAGATATAAGGATGGCCAATAGACACATGAAAAGATGCTCATCATCACTAATCGTCAGGGAAACGCAAATCAAAACTACACTAAGATATTACCTTACACCTGTTAGAATGGCAAAAATATCCAAAACCAAAAGTGACAAATGTTGGAGAGATTGTGGAGAAAAAGGAACCGTCATACACTGTTGGTGGGAGTGCAAACTGGTGCATCCACTATGGAAAACAGTATGGAGATTTCTGAAAAAATTAAAAATAGAAATACCTTATGACCCAGCTATCCCACTACTGGGTATCTATCCTAAGAACCTGAAATCAGCAATTCCAAAAGTCCCATGCACCCCTGTGTTCATTGCAGCATTATTTACAATAGCCAAGACGTGGAAGCAACCTAAGTGCCCAGCAACTGATTATTGGATAAAGAAGATATGGTATATATATACAATGGAATACTAGTCAGCCATAAAAAGGACAAAATCGTCTCATTCACAACAACACGG
Source organism: Equus przewalskii (assembly GCF_037783145.1). Classification (NCBI taxonomy): domain Eukaryota; kingdom Metazoa; phylum Chordata; class Mammalia; order Perissodactyla; family Equidae; genus Equus; species Equus przewalskii. Next base: position 98,533,533 of record NC_091836.1, on the reverse strand, counting down.
ATGGACCCTGAGGGTATTATGTTAAGTGAAATAAGCCAGATAGAGAAAGACGAACTCTGTATGACTCAACTCATAGGTGGAAGATAACATATAGACAAAGAGAACTGATTGGTGGTTACCAGGGGAAAGGGGTTTGGGGGAGGGCACAAAGGGTGAAGTGGTGTACCTACAACGTGACTAACAATAATATACAACTGAAATTTCACAAGGTTGTAAACTATCATAATAAAAGAAAAAAGTGTCAGATTTAATATTCTATTAGCTCTGTTTTTCCTCAAGATTGAAGATGATGGGGGCAATGACATTTCTAAATAAATGACAAGGCTTTGCAAAGTTCTCTAATAGCAGTCTCAGTAAAATGAGTGCCTCTGTCACTGGAGATGCGTAGGTTGGGAACACAAAATCAAGTTATTTTTTCTACTCTCATAATTGTAGCTCTCTGGCAAGAAAAAGTTTCAGTCCACCCAGAGAAGTAGCAAGCAATGGTCAGAACACATTCAGAACCCACTGCATGGGTTAATTTTAGGAAATCCATTTGGACATGTTCAATGGGATCCTGAAGCTTGGGTTTGCAAGGATAACAGTTTTTACCAGGATTGTGCTGGAGACAAATGAGACGTGTCCCAGAGACATGTTCAGCAGTCCTAGAAGAATTTTCTCGCCAATGCTAGTAGAATTTTAGTGTGTCCTTGCTCTGATGGGCAGTTTCTTGTAAAAATTTTTGCGAAGTTCCATTGAGGTTCTCTGGTGCCACAAATTGTCTCTCCTAAAAATGCCAGAGATTATTTTGTAATTTGCAATCATGTATTTTTTTCAAATTCTGAAGCCAGTCATGGGTATTCCAAAAGAGCATTTTGAAATCTCTACAAAGATTTGGCTTTTTGGAGTATCATAAGGGCCAGGTCCTGACTGAGAGCTGCCCATGTGTCATAAAGATAAATGAGGACATTTCCTTTAGCCTTCATGTTATCCCTTTTAGTATGGCTTTATGACAGCTACCTCCTTAGGAAGCATTAGAGCACTTAAAACGGTTGGCCGTTTTACATTGGGATTCCTACTGAGGTTGGAAACCTTCATTGTTTCTACAATATTCCAGAATCATGGACTACTCCAAAAGGCATATCCTGATATTAGTGTTATATTAACTCTCTTTTCTCTTGACAATTGGCAAGCTCTGCTAAGTGGGATAAGTTCTGTCATCTGGGCTGATTTTACCTCTGGTAAGGAGTCCTATTTTAGGAGTTGTTTGAGACTGTTGCAGTGTATTCTGCCTGATATTTCCCCATTTCAGTTTCAAAAAATGATCTGTCAACAAGCAAGATTAAACAGATTTTCTAGATGGAGTTTCTCATAGATCGGTTTGAGGCAGAGTCATTGCTTGGCAGAGGCTAGATCTCATAGAATTCCCTTTCTTTGGGTAATGGGGAAAGAGTAGCAGGCTTTAAAGTATAGCACTGAGTAGGAATACATAAGAGAGAAAGTAATAAAAGTTCATAGGAGGTAAGCCTGCTTGCTGAAAATGTGTTTTCATTAAGCAACAAGGATTGTACGTTATACAGAACCATCAGACCCTTAAACCAAGGCAATAGAGGCCTCTACTAGTTTGGCTACAGCTAATATTGTCCTTAGATAAGGAGTAGGCTTTTGCCCTGGGTCCAGGGGAGATTGTAGTAAGAGCTGGACCCTGATGATAGCTTTGGTGTTGTGTTAGAGTATTAAGGGCTTGCCAACATTGTTGAGACACAAATAGAAAGTTTTATGACAATTAGAAAGGCCTCAGTGGCGGGGTGGGGGGGGGAGGAGAGGGGGGTGACTATTGAACAGTTACTTTTAAATAAAAAATTCGTGTTCATGTTTAAGTTCCTAAGGGAGAGGTTCCATTATTGAGGACTTAAATTATATAGAGATGTATCAATTTTGGAGATGTTTGGAACTCAATGTCTGCAGTAGCCAGTGAAATCCAGAAAATTTCTTAATTGTCTCTTAGTAACCAGCCTTGGAAAGTATTGAATGGCTTATTATTTATCAGGAATGATAGATTTACCTCCTTGGGATACATCGTACCCTAAATAATGTACTTTATTATGACAAAATTCTAAATTTTCTTTGGAATTTTCATGGCCTTTCTGAGCTAAAACAGTAAGTGGATGACTGGAGTCAGTCTTAGAGCTCTCCTCATCTTTAGAACATAGCAAAAACTTGCCCACGTATTGTATAAGGGTAGAGTTACAGGGAAATTTAAGGTCCTTAAGGTTCCTCAGTAAACCCCTGAGCCCTGACTCTCCAGGTAAATTGTTGACTATCCCAGGACAAAACAAACAGGTGAAACTAACTTGATCTAAAGGGACAGTATAGAAAGCAGAACACATATTTATAGTGGTAAAATCTGTAGAGTCAGGTAGCACTGAAGATAAAATAGTATTTGGACTCACTATTACAAAGAACTGGGGCAATGGTTATTTTACTTATGACTTTGATGTCTTGAACAAATCTTTATTTTCACCCAGTTGAGTTTCTTGACTGGGGGAGAACAGTATTTGAAGACTGATAAAGGGTAGGACTCATCCTTTCTGTGTTAGGCTTTGGACTGCAGTTCTGCTTATAATAAGCGTCTACAAGGACCTTTACCAAGACACTCACTCCTCCGGTGCTTGATGACTGCAGTTGGGAGCATTAAGTTTGATCTATAAGGCCATCCATTTATTCTGCCTTTGTTCTAAGTCTTTTTGAAGATTTGGCTATTTCTCATGCCAGTTTCTGTTGCGTAGTAAAGCTTCTATTTCTGGATTTAAGGCTGTTCACAGAAAGTGAGGAGAGAGCTGGAGGTTACATGTACCTTCAGAATCTAGTCTTCAAAGAACCTATCCCTGAGGTCTCCAATAAACTTATTCTTTTCCTTGCTTACAGGAGTGGATTAGGTCGAATTTATTTTCACAGGAAAAACTTTGGGCAATCGCCTCTGAAGGATTTTGTCCAACATCTACAGCTTTTCTAAATCTGTCTAGTTTCCTGTACAGTTTGGGATTCCCTCAGCCATTCTTGGGATCTTCTCACCTTGCCTTTTCCATTCAATTTTTTTTTCCTCTGAGAATATGAGCCAGTTGATACAGATCTGGGAACTGGCATTATTATTTTTTAAAATTAGCTGTGGGAATGATAGTATTTTAAAGTAATTGCTAACTTCAGGAAAAATAAAACTTTGAGAATAGAAATGTAGTCATGGTATACTGTATGGCTCAGCACTGAATAAAAATTGCATAGTCATAATAGTATAAATACTGACTATATATTTAAGCCACAATTTTTATATCACTTTGTTGGAAAAATAGAGGGAGGAGTTGCAGGGTAATGGTTGTACAAGAAAGCTAAATTCCCAGCTATCATAATAGAAGGTCAGTAGGTAAATTTTTTAAATTGATAAATCAATGTATATTTAGAAACAGAGAGTCAAAAACAAACATTTGGAAAGTTTTTGCCACTTTTAGATCTATTTTTTAAAATTATAGAATTATTTGATAAAAATAGAAGAAAAAATTTAAGATCGTCCTGAATCTAAAGGACAGAACATACAACTTCTACCGAAAATGGGGAGCAGGGAGAAAAAAAAGAAATGGAATCATGTATTTTTTTTCAAGAGTGACCTTTGGTAGTTTTGGTTTCGTAAAAATTATTTCGGTGAATTTAAAGAATCATATGTTGCCGTGTGAACATTTGTGCTTAGATAATAAAATAGGTTTCTTTGGTAACTAAGAATAGTCTGCTTGTGTACTAGGATTGTTAATTTTAATACCTTTGATGAAAGATATTTTCTTGAAGAAAGCTTTGGAGCAATCTATGTTCAGAGTTTAAAAATTTAAAAAGCAATGTATTTTATCATGAATAAGCAACTGGGAGCAATTTTATTGTATGCTAATTCCGTGACAGTTAAAAACTCATAAAATTGGTTTAAAGTTGCATTTCAAGAGCATAAAATAATATATACAAATATGTTTGATTTTTGTTTAAATTGTTAATTAAAATTTAAAAGAGTTGCTAGAATTTATGTTTTAACTTTTCATAATTTTTAAAATAGGAAACTCTTCGGAATCAAAAGGAAACATTAGCAAAGCAACACAAAGAAGCAATGACAGTTTTTAAAAAGCAGGTAATTTCATAAGGATAGACAAACACTGCGGTTTTAAATACTGCACTCCCCCCCCCCCCCCGCAATGAATATTATAAGTTGTTCTCTCTACTCACTGAAGACGAAAAGGATATTATTGGAAGCAGGAAATGAATAAAGTTATTTTGAATCACAACTCATAAAAAAAGTGTAATGTAGAATGAGTTAGTTAAGGAGAGAAATACAAAAAACTATGTTCTTGGAGGTGTGTTTTTGTCTGTCCTAAATAAATCAGGTTAGTGATGTGTGTGTTCTTGTTCTTTCTTTATCTTCTCCCCGTCTCTCTTTGATAAGAGTACCTAGGATCTTAATCTTTTCCACATTACTCCTTTACCCATGCCAGAATTATAACACTGATGAAAAGCTGAGAGGCAAGTAGGGAGATGTGAAGGATGAGGAGATGCAATTATCATGCAGTGAAGCCTCCATAAATACTGTCAGCAATGAAGAAATAGTAGAAAATAGAAAAGAAAAAGATGTTAAAGAAATGAATAGCAGCTCCTTCAGTTATTTTAAATTCTATTTCTCTTCTTTACTACCTCAAATTTTTCATCAGTCCTAGTTAGAAAATGTAAGTGTAAGAAGTGTGCTCATGGAAAATGTCCTCTAGAAATGTTTTCCCTGTGGTCATCTCAACATCACCATTTTTTCTTCCTTTTTCCTTCCCTCTTTTTTGTCTTCATCTCCATACAGGTGTGTGTATTTAGAAAGAGAAATGCATAAAAAGAAATAAACCTATATAATATAAATCACTGGTGGGTTAGGGTTATTGGTAATTCACACCGTTTTGTTTAAGCAGATGATAAAATTTATTTCTTTTAGTCTGAGATTGGCCTCACCAAAGTAATGGGAGTTTTAATTGAAGGGTAAGGAAGCAGAATCCAAATATACAGCCTAGTATTCTCTAGGAGAGACCCAGTCTATGTTTCTGTTATCACAAGGGACTTTGGGAAAGGTAAGAATATTTAGGTATCTGAAGGGTAGAGGAGAAAGTGCTTGGGTCCTTTTTTTCCTTGCTTTTTTTTGTTTTCTTTCTTTCTTTTTTTTTCTTGCGGAGGAAGATTCACCCAGAACTAACATCTGTTGCCAATCTTCCTCTTTTTGTATGTGAGCCACTGTGACAGCATGGCTACTGACAGATGAGTGGTGTAGGTCCACACCTGGGAACTGAAACCGGGCTCCTGAAGAAGAACACACTGAGCTTAACCACTAGGCCACTGGGGCTGGCCCATTGTTTTTTTTAAAGAAAGGATTCTTGAATGTAAGTGAGGAATATGGAAAATGAGATAGAGAGGTTCCAAAGAAAAATGTTATTTCCTGACAGCTTTGCCTAGTATGCTTGCGTTGCTTGGAATATTTAATTAGCTTTCTTTGGCATGTTCACTTTTGTTTTTCTGTTGTAAAATGTCATTATTTATTTCTTAGACTGCCACATGGATTTTTAAGGAAGATTAGCCCTGAGCTAACTGCTGCCAATCCTCCACTTTTTGCTGAGGAAGATTGGCCCTGAGCTAACATCTGTGCCCATCTTCCTCTACTTTATATGTGGGATGCCTGTCACAGCATGGCTTGCCAAGCGGTGCCATGTCTGCACCCGGGATCCGAACCGGCGAACCCCGGGCCGCTGAAGCAAAATGTGTGCACTTAACTGCTGCGCCACTGGGCCAGCCCCGGATTTTTTTTTAATTTCAGAAAATACAGTCAGTGCAAATACAAATGATATTTTTTTTTTATAAAAGTATGCCTGCAGAAAATGTAACATGTTATTATTTGTGAGTAGATGGCAAAATATTGAAACATTTAAGAAAAAAACTTCTGGAGAGAAAAACTGAATTTTCAGGGATGATTGGTATCTCTAATCAGTGTGATTAAATTGTTCATTTCCTTTGGTGACTGGCTTCCCCTCCCCCTTTTGTATCTTTTATTATCTTCTCAATGTAAAAGCATATTCATATTGTCTTAAGTTAAAACAATATAGAATGTAAAATATTTCTATAGTTTCACTGACCAGTTTAAATCACTGTTAACAGTTTACTTACCTGTATTTTAATTTTTAAAATTGTTTATCAGTTGCAAATGAAGATGTGTACCTTGGAAGAAGAAAAGGTATTTATTAATTTTTTAATAATTTAAAGTATTGTTAAATGCGTTTAATTATCAATTCTTCACCATAATGGAAAGGAGCATTAGTAATAAACTAATGAAGGTTGTTACTTGCTTAAAATCTTAGAAGCAGAAAGGACTCAAGGGAATTATGTTACTTGACCTCTGTTAGTTTACACTTGAGAATACTGAGGCCTAGTAAGATTAAATGACTTGCTGAAGCTCCCATTTTGAAGAGGCACAGTTAGGACTAGAACTCACATCTCGTCAGCCCCCAAGTTAATGCTCTTTCCATTTTACTGCAATGTTTCTATCAAGTATAATATATTATTAGTGCTTTTTCAATGTAATTACCTTCTTTAAAAAACATTAAAATGATTTGCATCTGGATGTAGACAGACTGGAAAAGGACACAACTCCAAACAATCCTAGAAATTCATCTGCATTAAATATTTTCTCTAGTATTTAATAGTTAATACATGGTTTTATTATATTAAAGGACATATCATTTAGAATATTAATAATTTATAGTTTTTTATTTTTAGCAAAAGACTTTAAAAAATTCTCCCATGTATTTATAAGACAAATGTACTTATATGTTACTAATTAGAATGTATTTATTCTTGCTATATGAATTAAATAATTATATTGTGTCCGTAAGTTATCAGGAATGCTCTACTGATAAAATGATTTGTTGTTGTAATAATTCCCATTTCATGATATTTGTGATCTTATATAGGTCTTATTGTAATTTTATGATATTTTGAAGTCATTAGAAATGTATGTTGTAGTGCAGATACAGGTTTAAAGCCTGTGAAGTTTTGGGTTTAAAGTTGAGATTTTGCTCCTTGAGCCTTTATATTTTCCCCATGAATAATGTCATTTACATTGGAAGATACTGAAATAGTTTTTTAATTAAGGGAAAATATCAACTTGCTACAGAAATAAAAGAAAAAGAAATAGAAGGATTGAAGGAAACATTAAAAGCACTACAGGTAAAGTAACTTAGTATTGCTTAAAAAGTAGTTCGGTATTTTAGCATTGTATCACTAAAACATCATTAAACATGTAAGCTAGCAAAGCAGACAAAAATTCATATGTCATATAATACATTATTTAATGATTTTTCCTGAAAACTTTGAATTTCAAATTAGGATTTTTGCTTCATCTTTCATTTTAAAAAGAAATATTAAAATAACTTTCATTATTCTTACAGTAATGTAATTAGATATATATTATTTTTGACACTTTATAGATGAGGAAAAGAAGTCAGTCCTATATATTATGACTGATTTACCATAGTCTGTAAAAATTAAAATAAAATAGCATTAATTTAGTCATTATTATTTGCTAAGTACTGTGCTTATTTTCTGCAAATATAAAAATGAAGAAAACATCACTTTTGCCTTTATGTTGTTCCTGGTCTCATAGAGAATACAGAGGTATACAACTAACAATGATTCATTCACTGAATATTTATTGAAGATCTATGTGCCAAGCACTGTTCTAAGCACTGGGGATACAGCAATGAATAAAAAGGACAAAAATCTCTGCCCTTGTGGAGCTTATGTTCCAGTGAGGAAGACAAAAAATAAAACGAGAAAAAGAGTAAAATAAAGATTGTTGGGGGAGAAGATAGTCACATGATTTCAAAGTATCACCCTAAAGATAACATTAATGACAGAGCAAAATCTATTTTTACAACGGAAGGATTCTGATGGCCACTCCCTTTACCACGTAATTCACACCATAGTGTGAATTTGTTTAAGCAGATGATGAATTTTCTTCCTTTAGTCTAATTAAGGTAGTATAAGGGTTCCCTTTTCTCCACATCCTCACCACCTCTGTTGTCTCTTGTTTTTTGATCATAGCCGTTCTAATAGGTGTGAGGAGAATACCTTGTTTTGGGTTTGATTTGCATTTCCCTGATGATTAGTGAGGTTGAGCACGTTTTTATATATCTGTTGCCCATTTGTATGTCTTCTTTTGAGAAATGTCTATTCAGTTCCTCAGCCCATTTTTTAATTGGATTATTTGGGTTTTTTGCTGTTGAGTGTGTGTTTTTGGTACATTTTGGATATTAACCATTAATCATATATATGGTTTGAGAATGTTTCTCCCATTCTGTAGGTTGGCTTTTCACTCTTGATTATTTTCTTTGCTGTGCAGAAGCCTTTTAGTTCTGAGCAATCTTGTTTGTCTATTTTTGCATTTGTTGCCTGTACTTTTGGTGTCATATCCAAAAAGATCATTGCCCAGATTAATGTCAAGAAGCTCTTTTCCTGTGTTTTCTTTTAGTAGTTTTACAGTTTCAGCTCTTATATTTAAGTCTTTAATCCATTTTGAATTGATTTTTGTATGTGGTATGAGATTTGTATATGGTGTGAGATAAGGGTCTAGTTTCATTCTTCTGCATTTTGATATCCAGTTTTTCCAACACCATTTGTTGAAGACTGTCCTTTCCCCATTATTTATTCTGGGCACCGTGGTCGAAGATCAGTTGGCCATAGATGGATGCATTTGTTTCTGGGCTGTTTATTCTGTTCCATTGGTCAATATATCTGTTTTTATGCCAGTACCATACTGTTTTGATTACTGTAGCTTTGAAATGTGTTTTGAAATCAGGAACCTCCAGCTGTTTATCTTCCTCAAGATTGCTCTGGCTCTTCAGGGTCTTCCGTGGTTCCATATGGATTTTAGGATTGCATTGTCTATTTCTGTAGAGATTGCTGTTGTGATTTTGATAGTGATTACATTGAATCTGTAGATCACTTTGGGCAATATGGACATTTAAACAACATTAATTCTTCCATCCATGAACACAAGATGTCTTTCCATGTATCTGTCTTTTTAAATTTTCTTCATCAATTTTTTATAATATTTGGTGTACAAGTCTTTTACCACTTGGATTACATTTATTCCTAAATATTTTATTCTTAGGATTTTCTTTTTCTGTTTTAAAAAATTGTTTTATTGAGGTCGTAATGGTTTATAACATTGTGAAATTTCAGGTGTACATTCTTTATCAGTTTCTGTATAGACTGCATCATGGTCACCACCAATAGTCTAATTTATCCATCACCATATATAGGTGCCCCTTTACCCCTTTCACCCAACTCCCAGCCCCCATCCCCTCTGGCAACCACTAATCTGTTCTCTTTGTCTAAGTGTTTGTTTATCTTCCACATGAGTGAAATTGTGTAGTGTTTGTCTTTCTCTGTCTGGCTTATTTTGCTTAACATAATACCCTCAAGGTCCATCCATGTTGTTGCAAATGGGAAAATTTTGTCTTTTTTTAATGGCTGAGTAGTATTCCATTGTATATATATACTACCTCTTTATTCAGTCATCAGTCAATGGGCACTTGGGTTGCTTCCATATCTTGGCTGTTGTGAATAATGCTGCAGTGAACATAGGGGTACATAAGTCTCTTTGAATTGTTGATTTCAAGTTCTTTGGATAAATACCCCCTAATGGGATAGCTGGATCATATGGTATTTCTATTTTTAATTTTTTGAGAAATCTCCATACTGTTTTACATAGTGACATCACCAGTTTGCATTCCCACCAGGAATGTAAGAGGGTTCCCTTTTCTCCACATCCTCTCCAACATGTGTTATGTTTTGTCTTGGTAATTATAGCCATTCTAACAAGTGTAAAGTGATATCTCATTGTAGTTTTGATTTACATTTCCCTAATGATTAGTGATGTTGAACATCTTTTCATGTACCTGTTGGCCAACTGTATATATTCTTTGGAAAAATATCTGTTCATATCCTCTGCCCAGTTTTTGATCGCGTTGTTTGTTGTTGTTGAGTTGTATGAGCTCTTTATATATTTTGGAAATTAACTGCTTGTTGGATATATATTTGCAAATATTTTCTCCCAGTTGGTGAATTGTTTTTTCATTCTGTTCCTGGTTTCCTTTGCCTTGCAGAAGCTCTTTAGTATGATGTGGTCCATTTATTTTTTCTTTTGTTTCCCATGCCTGAGTAGACATGGTATTTGAAGGATGCTGCTAAGACTGATGTCAAAGAGTGTACTGCCTATATTTTCTTCTAGGAGTTTGATGGTTTCAGGTCTTAACCTCCAAGTCTTTAATCCATTTTGTATTAATTTTTGTGTATGGTTTATTTTCATTCTTTTGCATGTGGCTGTTCAGTTTTCCCAGCACCATTTATTGAAGAGACTTTCCTTTCTCCATTGTATGTTCTTGGCTCCTTTGTTGAAGATTAGCTGTCCATACATGTGTGGTTTTATTTCTGGGCTTTCAGTTCTCTTCCATTGATCTATGTGTCTGTTTTTGTACCAGTAGCATGCTGTTTTGTGTACATTTTGAAGTTAGGGATTGTGATGCCTCCAGCTCTGTTCTTTTTTCTCAGGATTGCTTTGGCTATTCAGGGTCTTTGGTTTTGTATTAATATTAGGATTCTTTGTTCTCTTTCCATGGAGAATGTCATTGGGATTCTGACTGGGATTGCATTGAATCTGTGGATATGTTTAGTTAGTATGGACATTTTAACTATGTTTATTCTTCCAATCCGTGTGCATGGAATATCTTTCCATTTCTCTATGTCATCTTCAGTTTCTTTCAATGATGTCTCATAGTTTTCAGTGTATAAGTATTTCACCTCTGTGGTTAAATTTATTCCTAGATATTTTATTCTTTTTCTTGCATTCTTTATGGGATTGTATTCTTGAGTTCTCTTTCTGCTAGTTTGTTATTAGAGTATAGAAATGCAACTGATTTTTGTAAGTTGATTTTGTGTCCTGAAACTTTGCTGTATTTCTTGGTTATTTCTAATAGTTTTCTGATGGATTCCTTAGAGTTTTCTCTAAATATAGAATCATGTTGTCTGCAAACAGCGAGAGTTTCACTTCTTCCTTTCCAGTTTGCATACCTTTTATTTCTTTTTCTTGCCTAATTGCTCTGGCCAAAACTTCCAGTACTATATTGAATAAGAGTGGTGAGAGTGGGCCCCCTTGCCTTGTTCCTGTTCTCAGAGGGATGACTCTCAGTTTTTCCCTGTTGAGTATGATGTTGGCTATGGGTTTGTTGTATATGGCCTTTATTTTCTTGAAGTACTTTCCCTTTATACCCATTTTATTGAGATCCATTTATTTATCATGAATGGATGTTGGATCTTGTCAAATGCTTTCTCTTCATCTATTGTGATGATCATGTGGTTTTTATTCCTCATTTTGTTAATGTGGTGTATCACATTGATTGATTTGTGGAGGTTGAACCATGCCTGCATCCCTGGTATAAATCCCACTTGATTATAGTATATGATCCTTTTAATGTATTGCTGTGTTTGGTTTGCCAATATTTTGTTGAGGATTTTTTCAGCCATGTTCATCAGTGATATTGGCCCTTGATTTTCCTTCTTTGTGTTGTCCTTGTCTGGTTTTGGGATCAGAGTGATGGTGGCCTCATAGAATGAGTTAGGAAGCATTCTGTCTTCTTCAGTTTTTTGGAATAGTTTGAGAAGGATAGGTATTAAATCTTCTGTGAATGTTTGGTAGAATTCTCCAGAGAAGCCATTTGGTCCTGGGTTTTGTTTTTTGTAAGGTTTTTGATTACTGTTTCAATCTTTTTATTTGTGATCGGTCTATTCAAATTATCTATTTCTTCTTGATTCAGTTTTAGGGGGTTATATGAGTCTAAGAATTTATTCCTTTTTTCTAGGCTATCCAGTTTGTTGGCATACAGTTTTGTTTTTTTTTAAAAAGATTTTATTTTTTTTTTCCTTTTTCTCCCCAAAGCCCCCCAGTACATAGCTGCATATTCTTCGTTGTGGGTCCCTCCAGTTGTGGCACGTGGGACGCTGCCCCAGCATGGTTCGATGAGCAGCGCCATGTCTGCGCCCAGGACTCGAACCAACGAAACACTGGGCCGCCTGCAGCGGAGCGCACGAACCCAACCACCCGGCCTCGGGGCCAGCCCCTGGCATACAGTTTTTCATAGTATTCTCTTATAATCCTTTGTGTTTCTGTGATATCTGTTGTAATTTCGTCTCTTTCATTTATAATTTTATTTATTTGAGCCTTTTTCTTTTTTCCTTAGTGAGTCTGCCCAAGGGTTTGTCAATTTTGTTTATCTTCTCAAAGAACCAGCTCTCAGTTCATTGATCCTTTCTGTTGTTTTTTGGTTTCAATTTCATTGATTTCTGCTCTAATTTTTATTATTTCCCTCCTTCTTCTGACTTTGGGATTTGTTTGTTCTTTTTCTAGTTCTTTTAGGTGTAGTTTAAGATTATTTGAGATTTTTCTTGTTTGTTGAGCTAAGCCTGTATTGCTCTGTTTCCCTGTTAAAACTACTTTTATTGCATCCCATAAGAGTTAGTATGATGTATTTTCATTTTCATTTTCTCCAGATATTTTTAATTTCTCCTTTGCTTTCTTCCTTAATCCATTGGTTGTCAGTGGCATGTTGTTTAGTGTCCACATATTTGTGACTCTCTCAGCTGCTTTTTGTAGTTGATTTCTAGTTTCATAGCATTATGGTCAGAAAAGATGCTTGGTATGATTTTAATTTTCTTAAATTTATTGAGGCTTACCTTGTTTCCGAACATATGGTCTATCTTTGAGAATGTTCCATGTGGACTTGAGAAGAATGTGTATTTTGCTGTTTTTTGATGGAATGTTCTATTTCTATATCTATTAAGTCAATCTGGTCTAGTTTTTCATTTAATTCCACTATTTCCTTGTTGACTTTCTGTCTGGATGATCTATCCATTGATGTAAGCGGGGTGTTGAGTTCCCCTGTTATTATTGTGTTGCTGTCAATTTCTGCCTTTAGGTCTGTTAATAGTTGCTTTATGTGCTTTGGTGCTCCTATGTTAGGTGCATATATATTTATAAGTATTATGTCCTCTTGGTGGAATGTCCATTTTATCATTGTACGGTGTTCCTCTTTGTCTCTCATTGTCATTTTTATCTTGAAGTCTACATTGTCTGATGTAAGTATGGCAACACCTGCTTTCTTTTGTTTGCTGTTTGCTTCGAGTATCATCTTTCATCCCTTCACTGTGAGCCTGTGTTTTGTCTTTAGAGCTGAGATGTGTTTCCTGCAGGTAGCATGTTGTTGGGTCTTGTTTTTTAATCCATCCAGCCACTCTTTCTTTTCGTTGGCGAAGTCAATCCATTTACATTTAGATGATTATTAATATATGAGAGCTTAATACTGTCATTTTATCTCTTGTTTTCTGGTTGTTCTGTATTTCTCTTGTTTCTCTTCCCATGTATTTCCAACTGCCATTTCAGTTTGGTGATTTTCTGTAATGGTTTTCTCAGTTTTCTCTTTAGTTATAATTTGTATCTCTGTTCTGATTTTTTGTCTAGTGGTTACCATGAGGTTTGTATAAAAGATCTCGTAGATGAGATAGTCTGTTTTCTGATAGCCTCTTATTTCCATTAACCTAAGCATGTTCCATCCCTTTCCTCTTCCCTGTCTAAATTATTGTTGTCACAACTTACTTCATTTTGTATTATGAGTTTATGATTAAAATGAAGTGTTTATAATTATTTTTTATGCTTTCCTCTCCCTTATCTTTACTGTTATAATTAAGTGTTTGCTAACCTGTTCTGATAGAGAGCTGCAATTTTCTGATTTTATCTATTTATCTCCTTGCTCAAGGCTTTGTAAACCTTTTCCTTTTTGTTTCAGGGGTGAGGCTATTCTTGATCATTTCCTGTAGGGGGAGTCTAGTAGCAATGAATTCCCTCAGCTTTTGTTTATCTGGGAAAATTTTTATTTCTCCATTGTATCTGAAGGATAGTTTCGCTGGATAAAATATGCTTAGCTGAAAGTTTTTGTCTTTTAGTGTTTTGAATATATCATTCTGCTGTCTCCTAGCCTGTAAAGTTTCTGCTGAGAAGTCTGCTGAAAGCCTGATAGGGGTTCCTTTGTAGATTAATCTCTTTTGCTTTGCTGCCCTTGATATTTTTTCTTTGTCATTGACTTTTGCCAGTTTTACTAATATATACCTGGAGAGGGTCTTTTTGCATTAATGTAATTAGGACTTCTGTTAGTTTCATTTACATGTAACACCAGTTCCTTCCCCAGGTTTGAGAAGTTCTCAGCTATTATTTCTTTGAACAAACTCTCTGCTCCTTTCTCTCTCCCTTTTCCCTCTGGAATGCCTGTAATCCTTATGTTTCATTTTCTAATTGAGTCTGATACTTCTTGGAGCATATCTTCATTTTTTTCAAGTCTTAATTCTCTCTCCTCCACCTGAAGCCTTCCTATATTTCTGTTCTCTAAATTACTAATTCTGTCTTCCATAATGTGGCTCTGTTTTTTAAGGTTCCTATATTGTTTTTTAGCTCATTCATTGTGTTCATCTCCAGCATTTCTGTTTTTTTTTTTTTTTTTGAGTTTCAGTCTCTTTCGTGAAGAATTCCTTGTACTCCTTAATTTTATTCCTGAATTCGTTGAACTGCCTTTTGAGTTTTCTTATAACTTGTTGAGTTTCTTTATGATAACTATTTTGAATTCTCTGTCACTTGGATTGTAAATTTCTGTGACTTCAGGATTGGTTTCTGGAACCTTGTCATTTTGCACCTGATCTGGAGTGTTAATGTATTTCTTCATGGTGTTTGACAAAGTATACCTTTGCTGCTGCATAGTGGTAATATCTGGTTGCAAATTCCACCTGCCACCCTTGGCGGGGGCAGGAGGTGTGTTTTTTGAACCTGCCACATCTACTGGAAGTTGTGCCTGTCTGCTGGAAGCTGTGCTGATAGGATCTGTCTGTGTCAGCCCACTGGTTGCCACTGCCTGGCGGATCACACACACAGGTGCAGGCGTTCTGGCATGGGTCCACTACCCTGGCTGACCAGCGAAGTTGGTGTGCCATGTGGGAGGGAAGGGGAGTGGAGGAGCACCCTTGTTCATGCACACACGAGCTGGCTTTGCACTCACCAGTGCCTGGGCTGCTGGGCTTGGTGGGTGTGCCCACATGGTGGCCAAGCTGCCTCAGTGTGGAGCATTCCTCTGGCCTAGCATACAGCTCCAAAAGCAAAAGTGTTCACACGGAGGCCTGCCTTCTCCTCACCTCCTCCCACAGTTGCACACCAGCTGCTGCATGTCAACCTGCAACCTAGATTTCTACCACTTTGGAGGAGGAGATCTACTCACCTCTTTCCACTGCTTCGTGGGGATCCAGTACCTGCACCTTCAGACGTATGGCTGCGTAGGTGGTGTAGACATTCTGTTGTGCTGAGTGGGTATCCTCTGTTGGTTATTGAATGTCCTTCTGGTAGTATCTTAGTGGGGAGAGACTTAAGGAACAGCTCACTCCACCATGATGAAGATGTTACCACACTGGGATTGTTCTCTTAATTTGTTTTTGGATAGTTTGTTGTTTGTGTATAGAAATGTGGCTAATTTTTGTACATTGATTTTGTATCCTGCAACTTTACTGAATACATGTATTAGTTCTAACAGTTTTTTTGTTGAATCCTTAGGGTTTTCTACATATCTGATTGTCAGCTTCAAACAAAGATAATTTTACTTCTTACTTTCTGATTTGGATGTCTTTTATTTCTTTTTTTTGTCTAATTGCTCTGGCTGGGAGTTCTAGTACTGTGAGAATGGGCACCCTTGGCTCACACTGGATTGATTATCATATCCACTGTGGACTTTTTATATATGGCCTGTATGTGTTGAGATAAGTTCCTTGTATACCTGTTTTGTTGAGATTTCTTATCATGACTAGATGTTGGATTTTGTCAAATGCTTTTTCTGCATCTATTGAGATGGCCATGTGGTTTTTTTCTTTCATTCTGTTAATGTGGTGTGTCACACTGATTGATTTGCACCATTCTTGGACCAAGGATTGTTGGACCATCCTTGCAGCCCAGGGATAAATTCCACTTGGTCATGGTGTATGATTCTTTTAGTGTGCTGTTGAATTTGGTTTGCTAGAATTTTATTGAGGACTTTTACATTCATCTTCATCAGGGATATTGGCCTGTAGTTTTCTTTTCTTTTGGTGTCTTTGTCTGGCTTTTGTGTCAGAGTGCTGCTGGCCTCATAAAATGAGTTTATGTGTTCCCTCTTCGTCTGTATTTTCGAAGAATTTAAGAAGGATTGATATTAATCCTTCTTTGAATGTTTGGCAGAATTCATCCATGAAGCCATCTGGTCCTGGGCTTTTCTTTGTTGGGCAGTTTTTAATTACTGATTCAATCTCCTTATTTGTTATTGGCATGTTCAGGCTATTTCATCTTTCTTCAGTTTTGATAGGTTTACTGTTTCTAAGAATTTATCCATTTCCTCTAGGTTATCCAATTTGTTGGTGTATAATTGTTCATAATGGTCTCTTATGATCCTTTTTATTTCTGAATTTGTTGGTGTATAATTGTTCATAATAGTCTCTTATGATCCTTTTTATTCCTGAGACATCCATTGTAATGTCTCCTTTTAATTTCTGATTTTATTTATTTGAATCTTCTCTCTTTTTCTTAGTCTAGCTAAGAGTTTGTCAATTTTGTTTATCTTCCCAAGAAACCAACTGTGTTTTGTTGGTGTTTTCTTATTGTTTTTCTATTCACAATTTGATTTATTTCTGTTCTTCTTATTATTATTTCCTTGCTTCTGCTGATTTGGGGCTTAGTTTGTTCCGTTTTTTCTAGTCCTTTGTTATGTAAAGTTAGGTTATTTGGGATATTTCTTTTTTCTACTTAGGTGTTTATCACTGTAAAATTCCCTGTTAGTATTGCTTTTGGTGCATCCCATTAGTTTTGGTCCATTGTGTTATGATTTTCATTTGTCTTGAGATACTATTTATAGTCCCCCTTTTTTTTTTTTTTACAATGATTGTTCAAGAGTGTGTTGTTGTTTAGTTTCCACATATTTGTGAATTTTCCTCCTTTCTTACTTTTATTAATTTCTAGTTTCTCTCCACTGTGGTCCGAAAAGATACTTGGAATGATTTCTATCTTAAATTTGTTAAGACATTTTTTGTGATCTAACATATGATCCATCCTGGAGAATGTTCCATGTGTGCTTGAGAAGAATGCATATTTTGTTCTTGGTTGGAAAATTCTGTATATGTCTGATCTTAGATCTTAGTGATCTTAGATCTATAGTGATGTTCAAGTCAGCTGTTTCTTTTTTGATTTTCTTTCTGGATGTTCTGTCCATTATTGAAAGTGCAGTATTGAAGTTTCCTACTGTTATTGTATTTTTGTCAGTTTCTCCCTTCAGATCTGTTGATATTTGCTTTATATATTTACGTGTTCTGAAATTGGGTGCATATGTATTTATGTTTGTTATATCTTCCTGTTGAATTGACTCTTTAGCATTACATAACAAACTTCTTTGTCTCTAGAGACAGTTTTGATTTAAAGTCTATTTTGTCTGGTATAAGTATAACCACCTCTGCTTTCTTTTGGTTATTATTTTTATATCTTTTCATCCCTTTACTTTCAGCCTATGTATATCCTTAAATCTAAAGTCAGTCTCTCACAGACAGTATATCAATGAATCTTGTTTTTTTATCCATTTAGTCACTCTGTGCCTTTTTTTTTTTTTTTGAGGAAGATTAGCCCTGAGCTAACTACTGCCAATCCTCCTCTTTTTGCTGAGGAAGACTGGCCCTGAGCTAACATCCATGCCCATCTTCCTCTACTTTTCATATGTGGAATGCCTGCCACAGCATGGCTTGACAAGCAGTGGCATAGGTCCGCATCCAGGATCCGAACCGGCAAACCCTGGGCCACCGAAGCAGAATGTGTGAACTTAACCACTGTGCCACTGGGCCAGCCCCTCTTCTTCATTTTTTAAATGATAGTTTTGCTGAGCATAGTATTCTTGGTTTGCACTTTTTTCTTTCAGAATTTTGAATGTATCATCCCACTCTCTCCTGGCCTGCAAGGTTTCTGCTGAGAAACCTGCAAATAATTTATGGGAGGGGATGTTCCCTTATGTGACAAGGTGCTTTTCTCTTACTATTGTCAAAATTCTCTCTTTGTCCTTTTGTCCTGTTTAGGGTCCTTTGAGCCTTGTGAATCTGGATGTCCATTTCCCTACCAAGATTTGTGAAGTTTTCAGCCACTTTTTTCTTTAAGTAAGGTTTCTGCCCCTTTGTTTTGACTCCTCTGGTACTCCATAATGCTTATATTGATCCTTTTGATGGTGTTATATAAATCTTGTAGGCTTTCTTCATGCTCTTTGTTCTTTTTTCTTCTCTAACTGGATAATTTCAAATGATGTCTTCGAGTGTACTGTTTCTTTGTTCTATTTGATTGAATGTGCTGTTCAAGCTCTCTATTGCATTTTTAAAATTGCTTATTTTAAACGCTCTAGAATTCTTTTTGGTTTTTTTATGATGTCTCTTTATTGAGCTTCTCATTTTATTCATATATTGTTTTCCTGATTTCATTGAGTTTTTTATCTTTGTTCTCTTGTAGTTTGCTGAGCTTCTGTAAAACAATTATTTTGAATTCTTTGTCAGGTAGTTCATAGATGTCCATTTTTGGGGGGTCAGTTATTGGAAATTATAATGTTCCCTTGGTGGTGTCATGTTTCCTTGTTTTTTCTTGTTCCTTGTAGACTTGCGTTGGTGTTTGCACATTTGGAGGAACAGTGCCCTCTTCACCCACTGATGGGTGCAAGAGGATGCCACTGGGGGGTAGTGTGTGGTGGCACCAGGTGTGGTGCTGGGTCTAGCTGCTCTGGTTCAATTGGGGGAGCAGTGGCACCTCTGGCTTCAAGGAGGGGCACAGTGGCATGGGCTCCAGGCAGCTCTGTCTGCTGGCATTAACATAGGCATGAGCAAAGACTGTGAGGGTCCTCGGCAGTTATGGCTGCTGGTGTTCACCGTAGTTGTGAGGGCTGCTGAGGTAGTTGGTGACAAGGGTTGCTGGTATCTTCCTGGTTTCCTTATCTCTCATTTGGGGACGAGTTGTGGCTGAGGGCATCCTTTTTGTTGTTGAGCTATGTGAGCCTAGAGGATAGGATGACACAGGTAAAATGCTTCCTACACTTTTTTATTTGGTCATCCTGGTTTTTTGTGCTCTACTAGGTTGCTTTGGCTTCTTAATTGTACTCCAGAGCTCTTCTAGAGCTATTTTCATTCCTAGGTAGTTGTAGTTGTTAAATCGTGTGTGTGTGTGTGTGTGTGTGTGTGCATATGTGAAGAAGGGCTGGGACCTCCTACTATGCCATCTTTCTGATCACGCCCGTGAATTTTTTTTATATCTCAGAAATAAGCCCTCTTTGTGTTCTCAGCTTCAAATAGTTTTTTCAGTTTGTCATTTGATTCTGTTTGTTTTGGCTTTTTGTTTAATTTTTTTGCTATGGATTATTTATTTTTCTTTTATGGCTTTTGGGGTTTGTCATGGTTAGAAAGGCATTCACCAATCAAAGTTATAAAGGGATTTGCCCTTGTTTTCTTTTATTACTTCTGTGTACTCAAATTTTACATTAGATCTTTGATTATTTGAACTTTATCTTTGTAACACAGTATGGGATATGAAACTAAGTGTATATTTTTCCAGATTGTTATCCAATTGTCTTAACACTATTTAGATTCTTTTTACTTGAGCTATTAGGCAATTTTTATTTTGGATTTCTTTTGTACTTTGATGTGACAAAGTAAATAAAAATTAAGTACAACAAATGTCAATGAGTTCCAAGAAGAATGTTTCCAATAAAAAGAATAGAATGGATTCCATGCCTCAGGGTGAATAAAAGGCTGGAAGAAATTAGTAATATAGTAAAGAATCCTTGTATCTTGTTTCAACAAAAAAAGTAGGAAGTGATTCGAAATTCCAGGGAAAATAGATGACTGTATAACTAAGGCATTAAAATTGGGGATGGTTTTGAGCAATTGACAGAGTATAAAAAGAAGAGGGGCTGGCCCAGTGGCGCAGTGGTTAAGTGCGCATGTTATGCTTCGGTGGCCCAGGGTTCACCGGTTCATATCCCTGGTGCGGACATGGCACTACTTGACAAGCCATGCTGTGGTAGGCATCCCACATATAAAGTAGAGGAAGATGGGCATGGATGTTAGCTCAGGGCCAGTCTTCCTCAGCAAAACGAGGAGGATTGGTGGCAGATGTTAGCTCAGGGCTAATCTTCCTCAAAAAAAAAATAAAAAAGAGAGATTTAAGATAAGATATTTAAGTCTTGACACTAATAAAATCATCCTTCAGGTAGTACATTGATCCTATGGAGAAGGAAGTGTATTGTTGGCACCCCATTGGGCTCTGCATTAAACAATATCTATGTTGATTGTAATAACGTAAATACCATTGGCTTCCATTTTTTTAGAATTATCCTATAGACAAAGCGTGGAAGACTTAATTATGGTTACAGAACAAAATTTAAATGTTACTGACCTCGCTGATGAAAAAGTAATGGTGTGGTAAGATTAAGTTGATGCTGATATCCAGAAGTATTTTTGAAGTTGATGGAACAAGAAATAGAGGTTCAAATCTACTATTCAGAGTTTATATAGCTATATAGTTTGCTGATTCGTATCATACCTCAGACATCCAGTTTAAAATGACGCCTCTTAGGTATACTTTTTTCTTATGATTTAGAGAAATTAAGAAAATTGTTCAGTTAAATGAACAGAAATTGCCATTGTAGCTATTGTAAAAGACTCTTAATTGTTTTTCTTACAGTGTCTGGAAGTAGGCATAACTTAGCTCTTGTTTTGCCTAAAATACTCTAATTGTTTTTCTTACAGTGTCTTGAACTAGGCATAACTTATATCTTGTTTTGCCTAATTTCTTATTTCTTGATAAATCTTGGAAAAGTATTACTTTTTTTCCTACTAAAATGTTGTCAGTAAAGAAATATGTCAGTTTTGTTATAAGTGCTTTTTTTTAGCATTCCTTCTTAAATTATTTCATTTGGTATCATTCATGCATGTTTAATTATCTGGATAATGCAGTGAGTATTTTCAAAGCAAAAGAAATTCCTTCATACAGTAGACCCTCTGTGCAAGAGCTGTAAGGATTTGTTTTGTCTTGCTCAACCTGTGACATAGTACAAGTGATGTACAGTTTACCTCATGGTGTGCTGAACATGATACATGAACAGTGTAGAGCAGTGAAGTTGCTTGTGATGTTTTCCCCTCAAGTTAAAGAAACTTAAAGTTCCTGTTAAGTTATGGATCTGATATAAGTTCACTAGGCACAAGAAGTTGACAGCATCTTAACTATCATGTAGCAACCTTCTTCCCTCCTTTACTTAGGAGTACATAGTAAGGTCATACTTACTATGTGCTAGGTACCAGGAATAAGAAATCAGACAGTGCTTTTTTTTAAACAGTACCTAGCCAAGGGACTCTACTTATTGAGTTCCAAAACAAACAGAAACAAAACCACCACACACCAAAAACTGAATTATTTTTGCTTTAATCGATTCTTTGAATGTTTCGTTTCTATTTAAACATGGTGCCTTGTTACTGGATTTCAAAGGGATTGGTTTAGAGTAGGGCAGCCTGGCTATATTTAAGTTACCTGACAAATTAAACTTTGTTTATGTAAACAGTATGCCTAGGGAGATAAACAAAGAGACTTTGCTGATTGTCCTGTAGATTTTAAGTAAATTGTTTCTGCCTATAAATTACTTAATGCATGATTACATGGTAAGACATTTTGTCTTCCGGAGTCTCAATTTTCCTTAAGGTAAAATGAGGAACTTGAAATACATCAGCATTTCCCAAACAAGATCATTTTGTGAATTAATAACATATCTACATTCTCTACTCTGGATATTAGCAGTAAGGAAATTTGGGAGAGGTCTTCATTCACCCTCCCAGAAGAGGCATAAATAAGAGAGCATAGATAGAAGGTGGTAAAACTGGATTGTGAGTAATAGAATAGATGACCTCTAAAATTTTCAGCTGTAAAGCTCTATGAGGTCATGTTATTTCACTAAATTTTAAACTTACTGAATTTATAAATTAAGATATTAATTCCTTTTACAGAACTGAAGACCATATTTAATACATAATGTGTTGTTTCTACTTTTAAAACCTAAATTTTATTGGCCTTACCTAACCACGGTGAGAAAAGGGAACTAAATTCCAGGAGCTTTGAGTGGATACATTTGCCCATAAGGAATTCTTGGACATTTGGATAATTTTGCAGTTTGGAGAATCATAAACTTACAGAGATGTTGGAAATACAATACAAAGAACTTATTTTTCCTGAATGAGCTAAGAGTAACATGCCAGTCTGGTGCCCTATCACCCCAAGTACTGTAGTGTATCTTTGCTAGAATCAGGGACATTGTCCTACAAAACCATAACAAAACCATCAAAATCAGGAAGTTAACACTGATACATAACTACACTCTAATCTTCATACCCCATTCAGATTTCACCACTTTTCCTAGTAAATTCTTTTATATCAGAAGGATTCAGCTTACAATTGTATGTTGCTCTTAGTTGTCATATCTCTGTACTCTCAGTCTGGAACAGATCCCCAGTTTTTTTCATGACTTTTATGACTTTCACACTCTTGAAGATTACAGACCAGTTATTTTTTAGAATGTCCCTCGGTTTCTGTTTGTATGCTGTTTCCTCATGATTAGAGTTAGTTTATGTATCTTTGGCATGAATATTATAGAAATAATGCCTTGTTCCTATAATTGATTCCTATCAGATAGTTTATGATTTGAGTTTGTCTCAGGATTGGTGATGTTCACTTTGATCATTTGATTAGGGGAATATCTGACAAATTTCTCCATTAGAAAGTTACTCTTTTCTCCTATTTTCTAGGGAGGTGCTTTGAAATTATGTAAATTTTCTGTTTCTCACCAAACTTTTAGTATATTCATTTATTTATTTATATCAGTATAGACTCCCAGTTTCTTCTTTTGTTCAATGGATTAAAATCTATGACTATCATTATTTATTTTGATGCTCTACTTATCCTTTGTGTGTTCAATGGGAGTGCGTTCAACTGAGTTTTATTCATCATTCGTTCAGCATTTTCCTGTTTTCAGATAAAAACAAAATATGCCGGGATCACCTAGCAGTTTACCTGACCTTGCTTGCCCTGGAACAAACCATTTCTCCGTGTTGCCCTGGTACCTTTTAGTGGAAAATGGTGTGTAGAAGACAAGATCTGGGAACTGTTACACTCATTACTATTAAGGTGTCACTGCTCTCAGACCCTTTCAGTGGATGGAGCTAGGGAATATATGTATGCATTTATATACCCAGAAATATATATATACACATTTATAATTATGTTTATTTCTCTGTGTATATCAAAACCATGGATTTAAATTACCTCTAGTTTCAGTCCAAAACCACAAGCTTAATTTTAGTTCATTTCCTTCTGTATTTCTACATTTCTTTCCTCTTATGGTGAGAAATGTGACTTTCTTTATCCTTAATCTATTTATTTATTTGATAAATATTTGATAAATAAATATTATTTGATAACCTATTTATTTATTTGATAAATTTATTTATCAAATAAATATAACCAGTATATATATATGTGTGTATATATATACATATATATATATATGTATATAACCAGTTCACCATTCTGCTACACCTTCTTTCCTAATACAGATGCCCTCCTTTCCCTGCTTGGACTCTGACACCTTGAGCTGGGTTGCCCTTTTTCAGGGTTGCCTCCCTCACCCTACTCAGCTTCTAACTCCTGCAGTAGATTGCAGGACATCCTCTTTTCCACGTTTGGGCCTGATACTCTGTTTTGGAGTGCTGCCGCCAGGACCCCTTCACCCCTTCTCCAAGGATGCCTGCCTTGTCCCACCTAATGGACTTAGAACTGAATTGTTCAGGAAAGGGAAGGGGTTAAACGTTTTCAACATAGTATTTTGAGGAACTTTATTTCCCAGTAACAAAAATGCAATTAATGTAAAATAAGGTTTACTCTAAAGAAATGTAGTTTACATAAAATTTTCTATAATGTAAGGAATAACTATAATAGGAAAACATTTGTATGGTAGCCTTGAAATTGCCTTCTGTAGTTAATACGTTAATCCGTGTCAGTATAGTTTTGTTCCTGTATTAGATGCCTATATCTGATTTATAAACCAATTTTATGTTATTTTAGAATTTTAAAAAATCATTATATATAGCATCCATAAAAAAATTGCATGTCACTCTAGTTATATTGCTTTCGAATTCAACTTGTATGTCATGAGAGTGCTGCTACCTGGTAGTTTTTTAAGTTGGGCAGTGCACTAGAGGTGTTGATAAAATATAGCTGTGAATCATGATTCAGAAAGAATAAAAATGCAGAGGTGTTAATGTTTGAAGAACAGTGACCTGAAAGGATTTGGTGAATTTGCTTGAGAAGTTTTCTATTCAGGCCCTCAACAGATTGGATGAGGCCCACCCACATTAGGGAGGGTAATCTGCGGTACTGTGTCCACTGCTTCAAATGCTAATCTTATCCAGAAGCACCCTCACAGACACATCTGGAAATAGTTTAATCTGGGCACCCGTTGGCCCAGTCAAGTTGACACGTAAAATTAGCTATCACAGTAGCAGATAATACTAAGTGTGGGATTAGAGTGAAAGTCTTCTGAGTTTTGTCTTTTTTTCCCTCTTATTTTTCTAGATGACCTCTACCCCTATTCTTTTCTTTTTTCTGTATGCCTTAAAAAATATTCTGATCTCATCCAGTCACATGTCTTTAGAATGGGATCTCCGTGCAGAGGACTTCTAAATGTGTATCTCCAACCCCGAATCCCACCTGGATTGACTATTGGATGTCTAAAAGACATCTCAAACTTGACATGTTCAAAAACAAGTTCGTAAAATCTCCTTCTCCTGAAAACTAACTTCTTTATCTTTTCTTTTCTCATTAATTACAACTCCCTTTTTTCTGTTGCAGATTTTTCCAGCTTTCTCTTCAGATAGATTCAGAATCTGACCACTTCTCATTACATCCATTATTAGCACCCTAGTCCTCTTTCATTATCCTCTTTCATCGAGATTATTGTGGCAGTTTATTAAGGGGTTTTCTTGCTTCCACTTCTGTTTCCCTTTACTATTAACAGTCAGAGCTATCCTTTAAAAAAGAAAATCAGGAGGCCGGCCCCATGGCTGAGGTTAAGTTCGTGCACTCTGCTTTGGGGGCCCAGGGTTTCGCTGGTTCGGATCCTGGGTGCAAACATGGCATCACTCATCAGGGCACACTGAGGTGGTGTCCCACAAAGCACAACCAGAAGGACCTACAACTGGAATATACAACTATGTACTGGGGAGTTTGGGGGAGAAAGAAAAGACGGAAAAAAAAAAAGATTGGCAACAGATGTTAGCTCAGGTGCCAATCTTTAAAAAAAAAAAACCTACTCAAATGCTGTTTTCTAGAAAATAAAATAAAAAAGAAAGTCAGGCTATATCACATTTGTCCTTGGAACTCTTCAGTGGCTTCCTATCTCATTCAGTGTAAAAACCTAATCTACATTCTGCATTACAAGACCTATGATGATTTGGCCCTCTGCGCTCCCCCTTCTCCTACTCTTTTCTGAACTTATCTTTTGCACTTCTTCCCCTTGCTTACTCCCTTCCAACCACATTGGCATCCTTGCTATTCTCTGAACACACCATTTTTCCACCTTAGGGCCTTTGCACTTGCAGGAGTACACTTCCTCACTTCTGTCAAGTCTTTACTTAAAAGTTGCCCTCTCAGAAAGGACTTTCCTGGCCATCCTATGTAATCCACTTCCCTGATTTATTATTTTTCTTTACTGCTTATCAATATCTAATAGACCACATAGTTTAATTTAGCTTTATTGCTTATTAATTGTCCCATTCCCCAGAATTGAGGCTGGGCAGGAGTTTTTTGGTCCAATATTGTACCCCCAATGTCTACATCAGTGCTTTATTTATAGTAAGCATTCAGTATTTGTTGAGGAAATGAATCACACATAAACCATTCCACCAAAATGAAATAAAATTATCAGTAGACTATTCAAGAAAGTATGCTGAAAAATTTATTTCACAGGAAATGTGAAATAATTATTGTAGTTTTGCTTAAAATTTAACAAATAAGGAGAGTTTAAGAAAATGGGCACTCATACATGGCTGATTGGAGTTTAACTTGATCAGACACTCTGATTATGTAAGAATTGTTAAAAGTCTATAAAAATGAACAAATCTTAGGATTTCTACTTCTTGGGAATTTATCCTGCTAAAATGAGTAACTATGGAGTTCTTAGTACAAGCATGTTTATTTCAGAATAGTTTCATAAAACTGAAAAATGAGTAAATCTACAAAAATGAGAGTGATTTGGTAAACTATGGTATAATGTTAAACAGTAGAATACTATGTAGCCATTAAAAAGTTATATTGTAAATTAATGTCATAGAAAGGGGTTTGTTGTATATGAAGTAAAAATAGTTTACAAATTAATATATATGTTATTATTCCACTCCCTGCTATCTCTCTTTTAAAGTGTAAATGCATAGAAAAATATCTGAAGTATCCAAGTATATTTCTGGGTTGTGAGACAATTTGTTTAAATCAACTTTTTTTCCTGGTGCTTATTTGTTTTATCAGATTTTCTTCATGAATAGCTAATATTAGGTGCAAACGCTCCTAGACTGCTCTTGCTGTCCCTTTTGCTTTATTTTTCTTCGGAGTGTCACTTTCTAATTTCTGTCCTTGTTACTTATGTTTTGTTGTCTGTCTACCACCACCCCCACTCAACAGACAGCTTCACTTTGTTTTGTTCTGTGCTATATCCCAGGATCCTAGGAGCGTGGCTGGCATATAGTAGGTGCTCTGTAAATATGTGTTAAATAATGAATGAATGTGTTTGTGTTATAAGGAAGAAACTTACAGTAAATAACATTTTGGAAAAATGTCACTAGAAAAAATAGTGCATAGAAGATAAATGCCATATTTTATAGCATACAATTATAACATCAGGAGGAATTTGTAACAGATAATTCAAGAATTTTAAGGAGATTTTTCCCCTTGTTTTTTCAAGGTTTCTAAATATTCTTTACAGAAGAAAGTGAGTGAAATGGTAAGGAAATTACAAAATATACAGCCACCCCCCAGATTAGTATATAATATGCATAGTATTTTTGTCAATACAAATGTGACATTTATAGTAAAAAAAAAAAAAGTTGAAACTGGATGTTAGTATCCGCTATAAAGGCTTGAATTACAATTTCAGATATAGCTTAAATGAGTTTATTTCACAAATTTGTTTCCAATTACATAGTATTTACATATCATAAAATAAATTTAGGCACACAGTTACCAAATTATTGGTAGAGATCTTATATTAAAATGAAACAACAAAAAAAGAACAGCAAAACTCAAAAATCTCTATTTTGATATCTTTTCTAGTTATTTATGCAAACATAGGTATTATAGTTTGAAAAATGGAAATAATATGAAGTAGCATTTGAATACTACACTTGTCATGTGGTACTCATCTTTTATCATTCAACAAGTGTTTATTGTACATTTCTCTTCTTATAGTATGTTAAAAATTAATGTTTGCATTTTTACTGCATAACATTTTATGGATTATTTACTTTCATATTCTTTCTATCCCTGTTTGATTCAGAAGAATTTTTTTTTTTCTGTATATTTGATTGAGCAAAATTCTCCTATAGCCACTTAAACTTCAGAGGGTTTCTTAGGTAGGTTTATGCAATTTCAATCCTTTTTTGGAGTAGACTATAACGTTTATATATTATATATATGAGAAGAAGAAATGAAAGATCACTCCTTATAACATTAAATACAAAAACATTAAGGCTTTTGCTTCTTAAAATGTTTTGGTATGTTAGAAAATAAAAGAGGCATAGAAAGATTGCTAAGCTTGATTGAATAAAAGATGTGAAAATTCTGTTGCTGTTCAACTGGAAAGAAGAAAGATAATATTGTCAGACTATTTTAAACTATGATTTTAATTAAGAAGCTGAAAAACTAGATCCCAGTTTAGCTTTAAGTACCATGACATTTGTATTGAAAGTCATCTTCAACGCTACAGTGGTTTTACACAAAATACAGCGAAATTGAATAATGTGCCCGCTGACCTGGGAGATAAGGCCACACGTTAAAGATCAAAGGCAACATAAAGTGTGTTTTGTTTTATTCCATTTTAAAATCTCATCAAACAGATACTTGTAATCTTAAAAAAAACAAGGAAACATGCCATATACTTATGGTCGTTTTTGATCACTTCTGAGCATTTTCTTATTGTGAACTACAGCCTCTTAAGAACCTACTAAAATGATATTTGAGTTATAGTTATAATTTTTTCTGACAGTCCAAAGGATTAAATCACTTTGAACTAAAATAATTTTATATATTGATATGTACATTTAATATTTTTTGCCCATTTGGCAGAATATTATATGCATTTTAGATAATTAATTTTATAATTAAAAATAATCTCTTTTCTAAACATTCTTACATTATTCTTTTTACATTATTCTTATATAATTCAGATGACCTTTTCTTTAGTCAAAGTGCCATATGGTATTCAGTAATTCAGTTAATCTTATTTTATTCAAATCAGTATATTATTTGACTCTATGGGCAAGACAGGAACTAAGATGGTCACGAGTCAAGGCAGGATTTTGGGGAACAATTGATAAAGTGTCCTGAAAGATAATTTTAAAAAGTAGTATTAAAAATCTTTTAAAGAAGTTTATGATTTCCTATAGGCAAGCCCTTAATTACTAGTAAGTTTCTCTTTTGGGAATTCAATAAGCTGATTTTCATTTAAAGGTGGTGATAAGTCTACAGATAAATTAACACAACTATGAATTGAAAGATTCCTCTCTCTCTAAAAGTACCCAAACCTTCCTTTGAATAATGATCACGTTGATCATTACCAATAAAACGAATGCAACAAAACATGTTAAAAATAAACTATAGCATATCAAATTAGCTGTTATTTTGATATGGTCATTGATGAAAGTCTTTTGTGTTCCTGTGGTTACTGGATAGGTGACTGTGTTGTGTAACTGAGTAGCTAACAGAGCTTAATGAATGAAGTAAAAACTTACCCAGCCATCTCTTAGTTCTATTTTCTTTCTTTTTTGTATATCACTTTCCTCTGAAGAAAAGACTTGTGAGAAAGATTTGTTTTTCTTTATTAAAGTTTCAGTATTGAAGGTTTTGATATAATTTGGAATTACCACCTATTTTCTTTCAGAGTAAGAATGTTTTTAAGACTGAAGACTTGTCTGGAAATAAGCTTCATGATTATAAATATTATGTATATCTGTACACACATACAAAGTGTGTGTAACTTTAGTTTTTTGAAGTAGTGTACACCTTATATTTGCAACTAAAAAAGTAAAAGTATCTTAAGAAAGATGCCATAGGTTTTTTTAAAAAGTGAGTTTTATGAACTCCATCGATTTATTTTGGGTTCATGTTAAAGAAATTGAAAGGTAAGTTGCAAAAATAGAAATGAAGAATATATGAAGTTTATTTTGGGGTTATGTTTTCCTCTAAAGTTTACTTGTAATGAACTATTTGTTTTAAGGGAAATTAATTTTATCTCCCAAAGTTTTCAAATTAATCTCTATAAGGAAATAAGGGGGAAATGAGCAGCTATGCCTTTTATTAGTAAATGTAGTTCTAAAAAGCTGTGTATAAACATTATTTTTAAGTTATTCCTATTTTAAATGCCTTGAGGATTTTGAGTAAACTTTTAGACTACACATACATAGTTAGGCATGTGCTTTCTTTTCTTTCTCTAGTCTTTGATTTTCATAGATTAAGTTTGTTTAAAATGATGTACACATGTATTTGGAAAGCAGTGAATCCTGACATTATTTTCTTGTGGACAGAGTCTTCGCATTTAGTAGTAAAATTGTGTAAAAGAAAAAATAACTTGAATCAATTCACAGAGGTAACAAGAACAAAAACAGTATGTACTTAGCTATTCCTTAGTCATACCAATAAAATCTTTATTTATTATGGTATACTATGTAATATTACAGTTTTAATAATAATAACACCATCAATTTATTTGTATTATTCTTTAAAATGTTCTTAGGTTTCTCAGGCAGGTGTTACCAATCTACTTTTTGTTGTTGCTTCCTAAAGAATTTAACCATTTGCTGACAGTCATGCAATTTAGTGGCAAACTTGACAACTGGCCTCTTCATCTCATTATCAAAACTAAATCAGGGCAGCCAACTAGGTTCATATATGAACAGTCCCATATGGGCCTGTATGAGCTAATAAGTTATTGGTGCCCATGTGATTTGATAGTCTTTATAGTATCTGTCACGGCTGTTGAATAGGCTAACATATTTGAAAATCAGATTTCTGTTGTGCAAACAAATTAAACTTCATTTTAATTGAATTCAACTTTGGCCTCAAGAAAAAGATGTTGGAATAGAGTATTACAAATTAATATGTATAGAGCTCTATATATGAAAATGCCTATGAAGTCACTTTGATCTTTGCTGCATTTCTAGTTATCAGGATTGTAAACCTTTGTTGGCACTGACAGCCTATTTTATTCACCACTTTTTAACTGGAAGGTTAAGGAAGTATTAATATGTAGTGGACAATATTCTCATGAAGGCTACGTAAAAATTGATTTGAATTGAAAAATTGAAAAATACCTTGAATTGAAAAAATACTTTTAGACCAATTTTCGGTGAACTTGTATTAGGTTTCTACACATCTGCTGAAAGCGAATGTAATTCTCTAGAGAATTAAGTGGTATTTTAGAGGAATAAAATATGATTCATTATTGTTCCTTTTCAGTTATTGATAACAGTGACTTCCCAGGTGGGCGTAAGATTTCAGGAATAAGTACACTTGTCAATTTGTTTGCATTTATAACTGCTACCTGATTAACTCCAATGACTAAGTAGTGAATTTGAAAAGTCCATAGAAGTGTGTGAGAAACTGTCAATTGATCTATCATAATCATTACCAATGATACTCTCACTTTGCTTAAAATCATTAAAAAGTATCTTTGAAAAAGTTATCATCAGATTTGCCTAGATAATATAGTTAGGTACAACTTAAATTGTCATATGTATTCCTTATTAATATTAGAGAGGGCTGTTCTTATTCCAGATAAAAATTTGTAACTATTGAAGGCAGTTTTATCAGTTAGGGAATAATAATAACAAAACATTATATTGTACTTATTATATGTGAGAGGCTCTGTTCTTAGTGCTTTATATGTATTAATTCATTTTATCCTCACAACAACCTATGAGAGAGATACTATTATAATCTCCATTTTAAAGATGGGGTAGATAATTTCCCAAGGTCACACAGCAGAATTTAAACATAGGCAGACTACCCTTTGACCACTGTACTATACTCCCTGTACTTTAGTTTTAATCAGTGTGAAATGGCTCTGGTTAACTTATGCAAAAGGAAATTTAGTGGAGGCACTTACAGTCCATTAGAGAGAGAATAGGTTTTGAAAGAACAGGGACCAGGGTAATTCCAGACTTTGTGAAGCAGGATGTAGGAATCCAGGACAGAGGTCTCATATCAGTCTGGACAGGATCACCACTAAACTTCTTTAGTTTTATAGTCTTTTTGCTCAAGATTCAAATTCCAAGAAGGTAGAAATTAGTTGGTTTATTTTGGCTAATATTGCTCTTCACGTGACTAGGGAAGAATAGGACCCCTGAATTTTAATCCTACTAGATTGTAATGAGGAAGAAATATTTCAAGTAAATACTTGAAATTGTAGTACCACTATTGGGTAAGGGAAATAGATGCTGGCCAGGCAAATCTAACAAATTTCCACTGTTGGAACTGTTTGGGACAGTTCATTCAGAAAACAATTACTGAGTGCCACTTGATGGGTCCCCACTGTTCTTTGTTATCATTGCTCATAGAAGCTGAAGCATGTGGCAAAAATGAATAAAGTTGTGAAACCAGTCAATGAGTCTGCTAATGCCAAATCAAGATCAAAAGATTTAAAAAGTATTATTGATTTCACTAACATAATATTTCTTTCTAAAATTTAAAGTCATATTTCTAAGTATGGTAAACAAGCTCCTTTAGCTGAAAGCAGCAGAGGCCCATATTGTGTTATACATAGGGTCCAATTTTTACCGACTATGTCTTCCAGCTTAAGTAGACTTTCTACAATATTTGCCTCCCTGTCACTCATAGATATTGTCCTCATCATTCCATTTTTTAATGCAATGAGAAGGTGCTATATTCATTAAAATTAATCTCAGAAAAATTACCTGAGTTTTGATAGTGCACATCGATGATTATGCCAGCAAATTTAAAGAAAAAAATTTCTTTCCTAAATTATCAAGAGTACTGCTTGAATATTCGCCCCGCTTTGCTTAGTCCTGGAGTGGACTATTAACTTTTCTATAAATAAAACAACCACTTGATTTTGAAAAAGAAATTGTAAACTATTTTGTTACAAGAAACAAAAATGCCTTAATTTTATGTAGATTTAGGAATATCTCCTAACTAACATTTCTTCCCTGTGGTGTACTCAGTACTTTTTCATGACATATTTATGTTAATAGCAAGAATTATTTAAAAAATAATAAAATTTTATATATGTTTAATATATATGTGTATATGTAAATGTGTGTGTGTGTTATATATGTATAACACTTAAAATAACTCTTCAAAATAGGAACAAAAAGTCCAGTTGCATCTTCTGGCTAAAGAAGATCATCAGAAGCAATTGAATGAAATTGAGAAATACTATGCCACAATAACAGGTCAATTTGGATTGGTAAAGGAAGATCACAAAAAGTTAGAACAAAATGGTAGGTGCTATCTTATTTATACTTATATATTTAATAGAGAATATTTAAATGGACTTATTTATAATGAGTAAATTAAACTTACCTGATACTGGTAATAGTAAATGGCAGTTTATGAATATTATTTAAATTCAGTAATAGTTATATACATTACATTGAGAGTATTTTCCTTGTCCATGTTAGTGATACTTTCTTTAAAGTGTGCATTGAATATAATGTTTTCCTAAGTGTCTTTCATATTGCAGTACAGGAAGCAATACAGTTAAACAAAAGACTTTCAGCTTTAAATAAAAAACAAGAATCTGACATATGCAGTTTAAAGAAGGTATGTTTGATACAATTTTGTAGTATTATGTAAAAATTATAGTCTAAAATAATTAGTTTTGTGAAATATTACTAGAGAAAGTTGGGTAGATTTTTCTTTTGGTATAAAGATAAAAAAATGTTTTAAATACAGACTCTTAAACTTTGAGTTATGATTCCACTAAATGTAATGAATGAATTTGTTCTAGTCCGTTCAAAACATTGTTTCATTGACTTTTGACTAGTGGCATGAATTCTTATGGTGATATGAATAGCCAGTGTTTGCTATATGTCAATCTCATTAGCACCATTGATTCATTCATTCACTCATTCATCCAGTATTTGAGTGACTCTACGTGCCAGGTACTATGTGGATACAGGTATGAAGAAGATAAAACATATTCCTGCTTTTTTGAAGTTTAAAGTCCACTGGAGGAGTTAGGCAGAAAACAAATAATCACACAGATCAAATAATTTAAAACTGTTGTAAATGATATGAAGAAAAAGTAAAAGGTGACTATTACATTGGAGGTAAAGGGATGGGAGATGAAAGAGAATAGTGTTTTGAGTAAGGCGAATAGCATGTGCAAAAATCCTTGAGGCAGGAAAGAGTTTAGTATATTTAAGGAACTAGAAAAAGTCTGGTATGGCTGGAACATCTTGAGCGAAGGAGTGCACTCGACATTTGTTGGTTGCATACAGCATCAGTATCCTCTTTTCTCCTTCCTAAACTCATCCAGGTTTTTGTTTTGATGCCTTCAGCTTTAGAGATGAGTCCTAAATTGGCAGAAGGTCATAAACATATTTCATTCTTGTGGCTACAGTCATTGGTTCAGGAGTGGACAAATGACCTTAACTAGAGGTAATAAACCAAGAAGAATGTAACCCCCAGTGTGGCTGGCAGTCATCGTACAGCCATGAGAAGCCAAAAAGGAGGAACCTGACAAAGTGGATGCCAGATTGGCGTGATATAAAGAAATGGTGTGATATTTTGAGTCACTGGATTGACCTATCCTACATTTGCCCTACCTCTAGACTTTTCAGTTATGTGAAATAAATCCCCATTATTAGTTAAACCCGTTTGGTTAGGGTCAGTTTAGTTTTCCATTATTTGCAACTACAGATATCCCCACTCTTAGAAGGGGAGAGTGGTATGAGAGGAAGAAGTAGGCAAAGGCTTATTCTTTGTACAGAGAATGACATCTTATTTCCCTTCCCTACTCCCCTCAAAGCCCCTCTGAAATAATACCACTTTGGACCACCTCCCTATCCCTGAGAGAATTAAGTGCCTATCTTTACTGACACTCTGCAAGTGCCTTGAAATAACATTTACTGAGTGCCATTTAAATAGTTGTTAATAAATTACACTTACTTTGTAGTTATTTAATTTACTGGTTTGCAAAATACCTTCCATTTGTCCCTCCAGATCCAGAGTTATCCATCCTTCTCTCTTTGAAAGGCTTACCTATGTAGAATGCATCAGTGCTCTCATATCTGGCTTCCTGTTGACTTGGGCCAGTGGAGAGCCTGAGCAGAAGCTAGAAAGAAGGAAAGAGAGTGAATCAATATATTTATCCCCCCCCACCCCGTTCCCTCCTGTGCGGTCACTTCAGGGTGGCCTTGTCCCGCAACACATCATTACTTCTCTTAAATTGGCCTACTCTATAGGACACTCTCTTTTTGGGTTCCAGTAACCTCTCTTATCCTTTTGGGATTAGGGGTGGTGACAGTTCCATTGCTGCTATCCTCTAGAACTGGCATCATTTTTTATGGTTCCTTTATATTGTGTCCACACCTTTGCAAATAAACCATCTTTAAATCATCCTAATTTATGTATACTGTCTGTTTCCTATTGGGATTCTGCCTATATACTTGGTTAGAGTATAACATTGGTGAGGCCAAGGTTGTGAATTCTGTTTCTGTATAGGCTAGTTGATTTAGTAGAGAAATTTCTTTTTGGCGGTCAAAGATTACATCCAGACCTCAAGTAGCCATTTGTCAAATACGTATCTTGGACTCAAAAGATAAATGAATATAAATGATGTTGTTCAGATACATCATTAATTTTGAGGAAAATTTAAATTTTGGGTCAGTGTTTTCGTGTTGATTCTAAAGGATTCTCCTTTTAAAGGGAGAAAAAAACACCCAAGCATTTATAGTTTTATGTATACATCGAATTTCACTATTTTTATTTATTTTACTTACTTAAATTAACAAACTCTACTTTTTAGAACAGTTTTAGCTTCACAGCTAAATTGAATAGAAATTATAGAGAGTTCCCATGTACCCCCTGTCCTCACATGCACACTCTCCCCCACTGTCAACATCCTGCACCAGAGTGCTGTATTTGTTAAAGCTGATGAACCTGCACCGACACATCATCATCATCCAAAGTCCTTACTTTGCATTGGGGTTCACTCTTGATGTTGTACATTCTCTGTATTTGGACAAGTGTACAGTGACATGTATCCATCATTATAGTACCGTACAGAATAGTTTCACTGCCCTGAAAATCCTCTGTGCTTTGCCTTTTCATCCCTCTCTCCTCCCAACCCTTGGCAACCACTAATCTTTTAATGTTTTCATAGTTTTGCATTTTCCAGAATGAAATACAGTTGGAATCACACAGTTGGTAGCCTTTTCAGACTGGCTTCTTTCACTTAATATTCATTTAAGTTTCTTCTATGTCTTTTCATCGCTGATAACTTCTTTTTAGTACTGAATAATATTCCATTGTCTGGATGTACAACAGTTTATCCATTCACCTACTGAAAGACATCTTAGTTGCTTGTAAGTTCTAACACTTATGAGTAAAGTTGCTATAAATACCTATCTGTAGGTTTTTGTGTGGACATAAGTTCTTAGCTCCTTTGGATAAATACCAAGGAGTGTGATTGCTCTGTGTGGTAAGAGTATGTTTCATTTTGTAGAAACCGTTAAACTGTCTTCCAAAGTGGCTATACTATTTTGCATTCACATTAGCAATGAATGAGAGTTCCTTTTGCTCCACATCCTCACCAGCATTTGGTGATGTCAGTATTTTGAATTTTGCAACAATTCCAGTAAGTGCGTAGTAGTATCTCTTTGTTGTTTTGTTTGCAATTTCCTAATGACATGGTGTTGAGTACCTTTTCAAATGCTTACTTGCCATCTGTATGTCTTCTTTGGTAAGGTGTCTGTTCAGATCTTATTTTTTAATTGAGTTGTTCATTTTCATATTGTTGAGTTGAAGAGTTCTGTGTATAATTTGAGTAACAGTCCTTTATCAGATGTGTCTTTTGTAAATATATTCTCTAGTCTGTGGCTTGTCTTCTTGTTCCTGACAATGTCTTCTGCAGAGCAGAAGTTTTTAATTTTAATGAAGTCCAGCTTATCAGTTATTTCTTTTGTGCATCACCTTTGGCATTGTATCTAAAAAATCATTGCTATGCACAAGGTCATCTAGATTTTCTCCTATGTTGTCTTCTAGGAGTTTTATAGTTTTACATTTAGGTCTATGACCCATTTGAGTTAATTTTTGTGAAGGGTATAAGATCTTAGTCTAGATTCATTTTTTTGCATGTGAATGTCCACTTGTTCCATCACCATTTGTTGAAAAGATTATCTTTGCTCCATTGTATTGTCTTTGTTCCTTTGTCAAATATCAGTTGACTGTATTTATGTGGGTTTATTTCTGGGCTCTCATTTCTGTTCCATTGATCTAATTGTTTATTTTTTCACCAATACCACCTGTCTTGATTACTGTAGCTTTATAGTATGAAGTTAGGTAGTGTCAGTCTTCTGACTTTATTCTTCCCCTTCGATATTGAATTGGCTATTATGGATCTTTTGCCTCTCCATAAAAACTTTAGAATAAGTTTGCTGCTATCTACAAAATACCTTGCTGGGATTTTGATTGGAATTGCATTGAATCTAGAGATGAAGTTGGGAAGAACTGCCTCTTGAAAATATTGGGTCTCTCTATCCATGAATATGGACTATCTCTATGTTTATTTAGTTCTATTTGGTATCCTTCATCAGAATTTTATAGTTTTTTCTCATATAGATCTTATACATATTTTGTTAGGTTTATACCCAAGTATTTTGTTTTTGGGATGCTAATGTAAAAAGTTAATATGTTTTTATTTTCAAATTCCACTTGTTCATTGCTAGTATATAAGAAAGTCTGAAATAATAGAAAATATATATGTATATTTGTCTCTGCCCTCAGTTCCTGGCACAGAGCTCCTAAAACCCTTGTAATTTTCTACGTGATAAGAACACTAGGAGCATCTTTTGTTCTAATGAGGTGACTCTGGGTGAACTCCTGGCTGGGTCCTGGATGGGGGCTGGTCAAGAGAAAAATCAAGCCATGATTAGAAGCTTGAAATTTTCAGCCCCACGCCTGCATTCCCCCACTTCTCCAGAGAGGGAAGAGGGACTGGAAATGGAGTTAATAATCAATCATGCGTATGTGAGGAGGCCTCCATAAAATCCCCAATAGTATGGGGTTCTGATAGCTTCCAGATTGGTGAACACATCCACATATGGGGAAGATGACACACACCAACTCCATGGGGACTCCTGTACTCAGGATCCTCCCAGACCTCACCCTGTGTATCTTGTCATTTGGTTGTTCATCTGTATCCTTTATCATATCCTTTAATGAACTGATAAATGTCAGTAAGTTTTCCCTGAGTTCTGTGAGCCACTCTAGCAAATAAATCAAACCTGATGAGTGGGTCATGGGAACCTCTGATTTATAGCCAATAGGTCAGAAGCACAGGTGATAACCTGGATTTGCAGTTGGCATCTGAAGTGGGATGGGAGCAGTCTTGTGAGACTGAGCCCTTAACCTATGGGATCTCATGCTGTCTCCAGATAGATACTGTCCAAATTGAATTTAATTGTATGATACCCAGCTGGTGTCACAGAGAATTGCTTGATGGGGGGAAAACCCCTACACATTTGGTGATGAGAAGTAACAGAAGAGAAGTGTTCTGTGTGAGTAGTAGAGGACACAGACAGGAGAAAACAGGAGGAAGGACTGGGTTTTTCCCTATAAGGAGGGAAGAACTGTGGATTTTTCCAGTACAGAAAGTGATTGACTTTTGTATATTCACCTCGTATCTTGCAACCTTGCTATAATCATTTATTAGTTCCAAGAGTTTTTGTTGATTGTCAGATTTCTACGTAGTCAATCATGTCATCTTTGAACAAAGACAGTTTTATTTTTTCCTTCCCAATCTAAATAACTTTTATTTCCTTTTCTTGTCTTGTTGCATTATCTAGGGCTTCCAGCACAGTGTTGAAAAGTAGTGGTGAGAGGGGATGTCATTGCCTTGTTCCTGATTTTAGTGGGAAAGCATCAGGTTTCTCACCATTAAGTATGATATTAGCTGTAGGGCTTTTTTCACATGTTCTTAATCAAGTTGATGAAACCCCTCTATTCCTAGTTTGCTATGAGTTTTTATCATAAACAAGTGTTGGATTGTGTCAAATGCTTTTTCTGCATTTACTGATATGATCATGTGATTTTTTCTTTTGCCTGTTCGTGTAATGGATTACATTAATTGATTTTCAAATATTGAACCAGGCTTGCATAACTGGGATAAATCCCATTTGCTCATGGTGTATAGTTATTTTTTCTTACACTGTTGGATTAAATTTGCTATTATTTTGTTGAGGATTTTTGCATCTGACCTCGTGAAAGATAGTGGTGTATGGTTTTCTTTACTTTAATTGTGTTTGTCTGGTTTTAGTATTAGAGTAACACTGGCCTTATAGAATGAGTTCAAAGTATTCCTTCTGCTTCTGTCTTCTGAAAGAGATTGTAGAGAATTGGCATAATTTCATCCTTAAATGTTTGGTAGAATTCGCCAGTGCACCCATCTGGGCATTGTACTTTCTGTTGTAAGGTTATTAATTATTGATTTAATTTCTTAAATGGACATAGGACTATTTAGATTGTCTATTTCTTCTTATGTGAGTTTTGGCAGATTGTGTCTTTCAAGAAATCGGTCCATTTCATCTAGGTTATCAAATTATTGGGCATAGAGATGTTCATAATATTCCTTTAGTGTCCTTTTAATGTCCATGAGATCCATAGTTATGTCTCCTCTTTCATTTCTGATATTAGTAATTTGTATCCCCTCTCTTTTTTTCTTAGTCTGGCTAGGCTTCCTGATTTTATTGATTGTTTCAAAGAACCAGCTTTTGGTTTTTTAAATTCTCTCTATTGATTTATTGTTTTCATTTTCATTGATTTCTGCTCTAATTTTTATTATTTCTTTTCTTCTGCTTACCTTGGATTTAATTTGCTCTTCTTTTTCTAGTTTCCTAAGGTGGGAGCTAAGATGTTTATTTTAGATCTTTTTTCTTTTCTAATACATGCATTCAATGCTATAAATTCTCCTCTAAGCATTGCTTTCACTGCATTACACAAATTTTGGTGTTATATTTTATTTTCATTTAGCTCAAAATATTTTAAATTTTCTCCTGAGATTTCTTCTTTGACCTGCATGTTATTTAGAAATGTGTTGTTTAATCTCCAAGTATTTTGAATTTTCAAGCTATCTTTCTGTTACTGATTTCTAGTTTAAATCTCTTGTGGTCTGAGTGTAGACATTGTATGATTTCTATTCTTTTAAATTTGTTACGATGTATTTTATGGCCCAGAATGTGGTTTGTCTTGGTGAATGTTCTATTGTGAGCCTGAGAAGAAGTTTTAATTTGCTGTTTTTGGATGAAGTAGTCTGTACATGTCAATTATATCCACTTGGTTGATGGTGCTGTTAAATTCAACTATGTCCTTTCTGATTTTCTGCCTGCTGGATCTGTCTATTTTTGAAAGAGGGATGTTAAAGTCTCCAAATATAACAGTGGATTCTCTACTTTTTCTTTCAGTACTGTTAGATTTGTTTTTGGTGAGGAAGATTGGCCCTGAGCTAATATCTGTTGCCAATCTTCCTCTTTTTTTTTTTCCTCCCCAAACCCCCAGTACATAGTTGTATATCCTAGTTGTAGGTGATTCTAGTTCTTCTATGTGGGGTGTCACCACAGCATGGCCTGATGAGCAGTGCATAGATCCATGCCCAGGATCCGAACCGCCAAACCCCGGGTCACCAAAACAGAGCAGGCAAACTTAACCACTTGTCATGGGGCCAGCCTCTGTTAGTTTTTGCTTCATGTATTTGATGCTCTGTTGTTAGGCGTATACACATGACGACATTGTTATGTCTTCTTGGAGTATTCATCCTTTATCTTTACATAATGCTTCTCTATGTCCCTGATAGCTTTCCTTGCTCTGAAATCTACTGTGGCTGAAATTAATATAGCTATTTGTGCTTTCTTTTGATTAGTGTCAGCATGGTCTATCTTTCTCCATCCCTTTACTTTCAGTCTATATGTGCTTTTATATTTACAGTGGGTTTCTTGTAGTCACATGTAGTTGGGTCTTGTTTTTGGATCCATTCTGATAACCTCTGTCTTTTAATTGGTATTTGAGGTGATTATTGATATAGTCGGATTAATATCTACCATATTCATTCCTGTTTTCTATTTGTTGTCTTTTGTTCCTGTTTTTGTTTTCCACTCTTTTTCTGCCTCTTGTGGTTTTACTTGAACATTTTATATGATTCCATGTTCTCTCCTTTGTTAGCATATCAGTCATACTTCTTTTTTAACTTTTTTGGTGCTTGCCCTAGAGTTTGCTGTATATTTACAATAAATCAAGTCCACTTTCAAATAACGCTGTACCACTTCATGAGTAATGCAAGTACCTTAGAACACAAAATAGTCCTAATTCCTCCCTACCATCCCTTGTATCACTGCTGTCATTCATTTCACTAGTATATAAACACACGTGAACATATATATACACATAAGAATACATAATCAAATGCATTGTTGCCCTTATTATTTTGAACAAATGGTTATCTGATCTATTAAGAATAAGAAAAATGAAAATTTTCTTCTACCTTCACTTACTCCTTCTCCAGTGGTCTTCCTTTCTTTAGGTACATCAGAGTTTCTGACCTGTATCATTTTCCTTCTCTTTCAAGAACTTCTTTTAACATTTCTTGCAAGACAGGTCTACTGGCAACAGAATCTCTCAATTTTTGTTTGTCTGAAAAAAGTCTTTATTTCTCCTTCACTTTTGAAGGATAATTTCAGAGGGTACAGAATTCTAGGTTGGTATTTTTTTCCTCTGAACACTTCAAATATTTCTCTTCTTGCCTGTATGGTTTTGAGGAGAAGTCAGATGTAATTCTTATCTTTGTTCCTCTATAGGTGAGGTGTTTTGTTTTCTTCTGGCTCCTTTGAAAATTTTTTCTTTATCTTTAATTTTCTGAAGTTTGAATATGACATGCCTAGGTATAATTTTTGGGGTTACTTTATCCTTCCTGGTGTTCTCTGAGCTTCCTGGATCTGTGGTTTGGTGTCTGATATTAATTTGGAGAGATTCTCAGTCATTACTGCTTAAATTATTGCTTCTTTTCCTTTCTCTCTTTCTTCTCCTTCTGGTATTCCCATTATGCATGTGTACACTTTGTATAGGTGTCCCACAGTTGACAGATATTCTGTTCCACTTTTTTCAATCTTATTTTTTTGGTTTTAGTTTAGGAATTTCTGTTGTCATATCCTCAAGCTCAGAGATTATTTCCCCAGGCTTGTCCAGGTATTTTTGAGCCCATCGAAGGAATTCTTCATTTCTGTTGCAGTGTTTTTGATCTGTAGCATTTCTTTTTGACTCTTTCTTAGAATTTCCCTCTCTCTACTTACATTATCCATCTGTTTGCACGTGTTCTGTCTAATTTTTTCATTATAGCCTTTAGCATATTAATCATAGTTTTAAAAAATTCTTGTACTGATAATATTCCTGCTGTATCTGACTTTGGTTCTGATGCTTGTTCAGTCTCTTCAAACTGTTTTTTCCTTTTAGTATGCCTGGTAATTTTTTTGTTGAAAGGTGGTCATGATGTGCTGGGTGAAAGGAACTGCAGTAAATAGGCCTTTAGTAATGCAGTGGTGAGGTATATGTGGGGTGTCCTATGATTCACTCTCAGTCTTTTGGTGAGCCTGTTTTGCTGGACTGTGAACTTCACCAGTGCTTTGCATTCCCTCCACCCTAGGTGGTACAAGATGGTTGGAGGGGCTGGAGTTGGGTATTTGCCTTCCCCTAGGTAGTTTAGGCTCAGGTCAAATAGTTTCTTCTGAGAGGAGGCCTTCTTAAGAACAGAATGCTCTGGCTATTTCAAAATGATTCCTATCTTCTTCCTGCTGGCAACAGGAGGGAATTTTTCTCTGACATTTGCTGTGAGAGGACCTGGAGATGAAATTCACACAAGTGTGGGGGTCCCCCCTATGACTGTCTCCCCTGAGTTTTTAATTCTCAGAGTTGTCCATACTGAGCCTCTGGCATTTCATCAGTTACAGTTCAGGTTTTCTTGCCCTGGCAGTGGTTCCTG
Source organism: Equus przewalskii (assembly GCF_037783145.1). Taxonomy (NCBI): domain Eukaryota; kingdom Metazoa; phylum Chordata; class Mammalia; order Perissodactyla; family Equidae; genus Equus; species Equus przewalskii. The sequence goes on along the minus strand of NC_091836.1, from coordinate 98,490,796 downwards.
GGGGTTTCTGCTCTGGTAATTCATGATTCTCTGTATTTACCTGCCCATCTCTCCAGTTGTTGAGGCAGCAGTTTGCCTGGTGACCTCATTTCTCTGACAGATCTAAGAAGAGTTGCTGATTTTCAGTTTGTTTGGCTTTTTACTTGTTATTCAGATGAAGTGGCGACTTCTAAGCTCCTTACATGCTGAAGCAGAAACCAGAAGTCCCTCTGTTTTTATATTTAGCAGTAATTTTACTGAAATTAGAAATTTATTAAGGATCTAGAGACAGAGGCTTACATTTTGAAGAGGAGTATTTTGTGCTGCCAGGTGAATGACGTATATTTTAATGCATGATTTAAGAAATCAGGAAGTTTTGCTACTTTCTCTTTTAGCATCATTCAAGGAAAGCAAGACCACTTGGCATAAAAATTGCAGTGGTTTCTAAATGTTAAGCCAAAGTTCAAAGACCATTAATATTTCTAACACTATTATATCTAGGTCTTTGGTCTTATAACTGCCAATAAATTGGTTTTATATTCCCTGGACTCTTATTTTTATATCCAAGGGATCAGAAAAGTAAGAGCATAGATGTGCAGAACATTAGAATGAGTGGTAATTAGCATGTATTCCTATCCTTTAAAGTCTTATGTCTTTCTAGCAAACTACCTAAGAGGACAATTTATATGTAGAGAACATTTCTTTTCAGTCACATCCTAGAATATTAAAGATGACTGTTTTTAATATAAAGACAAAAAGGAATAATTTGCAAAAATTTGTCTGTAGTCCCAAATCAGAGAATATTTAAAAGGACCATTCATTTTTGTCAATATAAACTTCAAATGCAAGTATAAATAAATTCTGAGCAGTTGTGAATAAGCATGTTTTCGGTGATGTCTCTTTGGTTCATTTATTCTTTTAATATTTTTATCAATGACTTAAGTGATTAATCATATTAATTTGATGTTTTGTATTAAAATATTCTTATGCTATTTCAATTGGTTTTTGCATTATTATGAAAAGATTATACCTCATACATTTCTGTACTAAATTATGTATTTTTTCCATTAAATAAAGACAAATGTTTCTTTCTTTCTTTTTTTTGAGGAGGATTATCTCTGAGCTAACATCTGCTGCCAATCCTCCTCTTTTTGCTGAGGAAGACTGGCCCTGAGCTAACATCCGTGCCCATCTTCCTCTCCTTTATATGTGGGATGCCTACCACAGCATGGCGTGCCAAGCAGTGCCATGTCTGCACCCGGGATCCAAACTGGCAAACCCCGGGCCGCCAAAGCAGAACATGCGAACTTAACCGCTGCGCCACCGGGCCAGCCATGACAAATGTTTTATTGTAACATAATAGACTATTGTATTTCTAGTGTATAGTTTAAAACTGACCTGTAGATGGAGACGAGGCTCATGTAACTGCATGGAGAGATACCCTGGGTGGATTTATGTGAAAGAGGGAAGAATGTCTCTTTTTATGCATGAATGGAATAGTGTTGCTCATGAGCACTCTTGCCCCTTTTTCCCAGGTCTTTCAGCCTAGGTCAGGGCTACCTAAATGTGCTGATATGTCATGCAGTGGTGGTCTCTGTCACTGTAGAAAGCATTACAGTCAGTGATTGTGCTGCCAGGTAGTTCTTGGAAGAGAGATTGTATGGAAGGATAAAGTGAGAGAATTTTGTTACCTTTGAGAGTTCTAGGGCCGAGTAGTTGAAAGGATAGGAACTTAAAAATATATTTTAACAGCCAATTTTTAATATTTCAGACGTTCTCGGTACAATAATTTGGAATTTTGCATGTTTTTATGTAGTCTTGATTTTTAACTTTAAAAAAGTTTTTTCTCTTTTGATTTTCTTTTTCAGAAGCTAATCATTTAGTAACATTGGTTATATAATTCATCTAAAACTTTTAATTACTAATTTTGCTAAGATAATTTTTATTTTTCTTTTGTACTGTTTTATGATTTTGTCCAGAACAGTTAAGTTATTGGTTTGTGATAAGATAAAATTCTTTTTTTTTGTGGAGCAAAGTTAAACAGACCAAACTTAGTTGTTAGATTAAACCAGGTATTACAGTTTTGAATGCTGGGTTCACCATTATGGCAATCATGAAGAATTCCCGATGCTATCTGTGAACAACATTCATAACCTCTGCTGTTTGTCTGAGTAAACGTCAGAGCACTCAAGGAGATAGTGATATTTAACAGACTACCCCATACCAGAAAAGGAGGGGTAAAGGAGAAAAGGGCACAATATTTATGACTCTAGGAACTATAAGTTGTAATTTAATGAGATCAAAGCATGTGCTGTTTATTTGCTGCACTAACAACTTTGAATAAAATGGTTAGAAAACAGACAATGTACTAAAAGTTCAGGATATTTAAAAGCTATAAGGGCTGTTAAATCAAAAGCATATTTTCAGTGGAAAATCACTTCATGGAGGTCTCTGATTTTAATTTATTATGCTCTTAAGATTAAGTAAGTAATTTATAAGAAGAAAAGAAAGACATAAGAAATGATTAGTTTTTACTTTTGTCAGCCATATACTGGGTTTTCACCCCTAGTCCCTCTTCCCACTTCCCTGTTGTTTCATAACATTATTGTAATAGGAATCGATGCATTTTGGAGTGTCTCCTATAAAATTTAGCTGATTACAACAGCTCCATGTTTTCAGTTGTTGAAAAATATGGAAAGACATAGAAGTCTTTGCACTTTGTAATCTTGACTGAAGACAAAATTTTAAAAACCAATCCTCCTTTTTAAATTAGAATTGTAAGCCACTTTATGTGAATATAAATTTTAGCCTTATACCTCACTTTAACTGTACTTTTATCAATAGGACATTGTGTCTTATGAGTAAACCTAGAGCAGATCACTAATATGAAACAAGCCATGTAATAATTTACTTTCTAAGTTGTTTGAAGTTTATTTATTTCATACTGCTGTCTCTTGCTTTAGGAAAATTCAATATAAAAAAATTAAAAATTAAAAAACTTGTTGCAAGTTTTCTTTTAAAAACTATTTTAGTCTACAAAAAACACAGCTTGAAGGCAAGTTTTTTAGGAACACCAGTGTGTAAAGAAAGATGTACATTATTTTAAACCCAATATCATTGGTCTCTTTTTAAAAAAATAGAATCAGTTGAGCATAAAAGATTTATTTTTATTACTCAGATGACGTTTGACTAAATACTGAGTAACAATATAAATACCAGTCAAACATGCTATAAATCTGAGTTGAGATAAAACTTTTGAGATCCTCTAACAGACATTTTTCCTTTGAATTAATCTCTTAAGTTTTTAAGATGTTAAATTAATTGCTGAAATGACTAGATTTATTTTTATATCCTTCAGTATCCATGGTCAATTTAACTATAATCCCATGTTTTCAAATATTTATCCAAGGTAGAAATAATATGATCAATAAATTCTTTTGTTCAATAAATTTGTTAAATCAGAGACCATCTGGCTTATGAACTAGAGTAATGTCTTATTATACTGTCTTATTTTTGTAATTGTTTTCTAGTGGATTCTTTGATCTGCACTTATAATGCAGAATTAACCTATTTTAGGCTCACAGGCTTAGGGCTGTTGATTATAATAGTCAAGATTATTTTCTAGCCAAAAAATATGCTCTTCTTTTAAATGCCAGTGACTCACCGTCTACTAAGCTTTATTTTTCCATTATCAGTAAGGAAATTGCACTGTTCTGTTCACATTTAAACCAGGAGCATCTGTCTGTAACATGGTGGTCTACAGGGCTGCAGTTGTCACCTTGAAGCCAGTTGGTTCAGTGAGCAATTAAACCCTCAGCACTATACTTAATGGCTATCACTTTCTATGCAATCTTGCAAATTCGCTGTCAACTATTGTGTCATTAACAATAGTCTGTTTGGCTGATATTGACTTCTCTCATCAAATATTTTTATTGCCGTCTACTTTATCTTGAATAAATCAACTTATGAATTCATCAAATCTTATTTTAGGTAAAGATAAGTCACATTCTTTTTTCATATCATGGTCATCACTCTTTTCTTCTTATGTTCATTCTCATCTTTAGTTCCTCTTAGATCCCTGAATGTATTAATGTGCTTTGGGATGAGTATGAATCATGGTGCCTTTCCTTGAGGAGTTCTAGTCTATAGGAGAACCCTTACTGTTGTCAGCTATGAAAGAAGAGTCTTAATTCTTTAAATAAAGAAAAGAACAATTATTCACAGCACTATTAAGCATTCAGACTACTTTATTTTAAAAGTAGAGAAAATAATCATAGAATTCCTTTGGATTCACCATAGTAGCAATAATAGATAATAGTGCCTAGCATATAATAGATGATCCACAGTACTTACTGGGTGGAATACTACATTCCAGGCACTGTGTTCAGTTTTTAAAAATTATATCCCCATTTTACAGATGAGGAACTTGAGGCAGAATCAAGTTAAGTAAGTAACCTAAAGTTACACAACAAGAAAAATAGAGCTAGGATTGGAATCTAGACAAATTTGGCTCCAGAACCTGTGATCTTAACCATTCTACTAATATAGTAGCAGCATAAGCAATTTATCCACATAAGTTTCTTCTCTCCTTCATCCCCATTAGAAAGCATATATTTATTAAAAGGGAATAACTATTCATACTCTTGCACTGCCAGCTTCTTATATGCATTGAGTCTGCACATCTCTAGTTCTATGTGATAGTTCAGTTTCTAAAGGTCTTTTGGTACAAATAAATTCCTCTGGCTCCCTGATTGTCTTCCTTTTTCTTCCATTCCTCCAAAGCTCTGTCCTGAGGTCTCAGTTTTTCTTTTTTTATATTCTTTTTTTTTTTTTTTTTCCAAAGATTGGCACCTGAGCTAACATCTGTGGCCAGTCTTCTTTTCTTCTTCTTCTTCCCAAAGCCCCCCAGTACATAGTTGTATATTCTAGTTGTGAGTACCTCTGGTTGTGCTATGTGGGACGCCACCTCAGCATGGCCTGATGAGCAGTGCCATGTCTGCACCCAGGATCTGAACCGGTGAAACCCTGGGCCACCAAAGTGGAGTGCAAGAACTTAAACACCTGGCCATGGGGCTGGCCCCCATATTCTTTCTTTCAGTTGGCTTATACTCCTACATTCATTCATTCATTCACTTCATTTCATATCTTTATTTCCAGCCTCACATTTCTCTTTATCTCTGGTTCCCTATTTTCAACTGCCTGTAAGTCATCTCCTTTAATGACTTATTTTAACTTCAGGATCAGCAGAGCACACCTTGGATTGATTTTTCATTCTCTGCATCCCTTCTCCTCCTCCCCTCCACCCCCCAAAAATTCATACAACTCTCCTTTCGAAGGAAACTATCTTGCTGCCTGTGAAAGTGAACCATCACTGGTACATTGAAACTTCACTTGGGGGAATTCATCAGGTGTAACCTTTTACAATTTTAAAAAATATGAATGAAGGACTTTTTTTTGAGAATAGTTACAATAGGCTCAGGCCTAATAATTTGTGCTTTTCGGCTTTCTTAAGAGTCAGTATCAGAATATTGTCCATCGTAGAAAATATATTATGTCATTCTCCTACTCAAAATCCTTCGATGGTTAATTCCTCATCACCTATAGGATAAAATTAAAACTCTTTAGTTTGGCCTACAGATCTCTTTCAGTATTTGAATCCTGCCAGATTTCTAGCTAAAACTACCAATATTCTACTCCTCCCCCTTATCCATAGCATATTAGCTCCAGCCATATCGTGTTAGTTCTGTTTCCCTGAAAAATACCATGCTCTTTCATGTTTCTGTCCCTTTGTGCACATAGAATCTTTTTGCTTGGAATGTCTACTCTTTTTGGTCCTCTTTGCAAATTTATCTGTAAAGACTCAGTTCAGATACCATTTTTCCATGTAATGCCTTTTTGATACCCTCAGCCAGTTTCCTTCTTTATGCTGCTATACATTACTGTAATATAGCACTCATACATAATGTAATTATTTCATACATAAATTTCTTTTTCTTTTTCTTTTTCTTTTTTGAGGAAGATTAGCCCTGAGCTAACTACTGACAGTCCTCCTCTTTTCTGCTGAGGAAGCCTGGCCCTGAGCTAACATCCGTGCCTATCTTCCTCTCCTTTATATGTGGGATGCCTACCACAGCATGGCGTGCCAAGCAGTGCCATGTCTGCACCCGGGATCCAAACTGGCGAACGCCGGGCCGCCGAGAAGCGGAACGTGTGTACTTAACTGCTGCGCCACGGGACCAGCCCCTAAATTTTTCTCATTAGATGCTGATGAACTTGGGAATTGATAATCTTTTTATTATCATTTCATCTGGGAAGATTTTTGTTGAATAAGTAATGAATGAAAACTCCCTAGTTCTGGTTGTTTAGTTCATTTAGTTAGTGCACTCTTTTTAAGAGCAAAGATCATGCATTTTATCCTTATATCATTGTCTTCGCTATTCCATAGCCACAAATAGCATTCCCACCTTGGCTATTTATCTTGCAAGGGAACTAGGGGAAATAGACCTTGATGGACCAGTAGTATTATCTTGATATATGAAATGTAGTAAATTATAATCATAGGTTTAAAAATGGACTTTAAAAATGTCAGAAAAATACATTGCTTTGATGAAATATGTATGCTGAATTTTCTGTTTGATGTTTTTCCTATGTTAAGGAGCTAAAAAAAGTAACCTCAGACTTGATAAAGTCCAAGATCGCGTGTCAACATAAGATGGGAGAAGAAAACATCAGTTTAACAATTAGAGAACAGAAATTTCAAGAACTTCAAGAAAGATTCAACATGGTATTTAATTAAACATATTCATGTGTATAAAATTAATATTTTTGTAAAACTTTGAAGCTCCAGATTATAATACAAAAATGTTCCTTCTTCGTAAAGTTAATATACATAGTAAAAAAAGGTATTATGAATCTTTTTTTTAATTATTAGATAATTTTTGCCATTATCAACATGACTTTAGGACAGTAAAATTTGGCTATAACTATTTTATTTCCACTTTAATATGGTATCAGGTAATCTTCTGGTACAGTGGTGTCTCCAGAAAAGTTTTTGGAGATGAGAAATTGTATAGTTTTTAATATTAACATTTATAAGTTTGTACCAGCCTGTATTGGGTATCTAATACATATTCAGTTCACTAGAGTCACCACTTCAACAGCAAACAGTGTTGGCACTCTGGAGTAATAATAGGTCATGACACTTCCAAATTTGTTGAGCACTGAATTGAATGTAGAACTCGCCAAATTTTGTATCATAACTTTAAAATTATTCACATTTTTTAAGGAATTGGAATTAAATAAGAAGATTAATGAAGAGATTATCCATATTCAAGAAGAAAAACAGGCAAGCAATCATAAGATATTTTGGAAGCTAGTAAATATTTTAAAAAGCAGATACAATGTGGGAAATAAGTAACAAATGGAATCATGCCTAGGTCAGTTCCTAGCACATAGTAAGTACTCAGTTGGTGCATATTGAATGAATACATGTGTACCTTTTTAACCAGGTCTCACATATACTCCCATTAAAAAACAAATGAGAGAAGAAATGGGGAAATGTTGGTCAAAGGGTACACACTTCTAGTTATAAGATGAGTAAGTTCTGGGGACTTAATGTACACATGGTGACTTTAGTTAACAATACTGTGTTATATATACTTGAAAGTTGCTAAGAGAGTAAATCTTAAGTGTTCTCACCACACACAAAAAAATTGGTAATTATGTGAGTTGATAGAGATGTTAACCTTATTGTGTTGTGATCATTTGGCAATATATACACATATCATCATGTTACACACCTAAGCTTACACAATGATATATGTCAATTATATCTCAAAAGCTGGAAAAAATGTTACATTAAAATATTTTATAGGGGCTGGCCCCGTGGCCTAGTGGTTAAATTTGGTGCGCTCTGCTTCAGCAGCCTGGGTTCAGTTCCTGGGTGCAGACCTACACAACTTGTTGGCAGCCATGCTGTGGCAGTGACCCACATACAAAATAGAGGAAGATTGGCATGGATGTTAGCTCAGTGAATCTTCCTCAGCCAAATATATGTGTGTGTGTGTGTGTGTGTGTGTGTGTGTGTGTATTTTAAATAAATAGAATGAGTTAAAATAAATCAGCCTTTTCCTTGATGATTTAGACCAGTGTTACCCTAGCAGATAATTATTGAAATGTCTGTATGCTTAGAGCATGCATTTACAGGATATTATACTCTTATTTAAATCTATTTGACATTTATAATTCTTCTATTTTTAAAAAAAAAGTGTGAGAAAGAAAACTTCTCCTGTTTCTTTTTTCCTCCTCTGTTTTTTCCTCCATTTGATTCTGAATGCATGCCATAACATCCTAGCCCATTAGCAATATGACGTTTTAGTAGTGGTATATTTACTATTTGGAGAGCAAGCCAACAAACGTTTTAGTTTTGAATTCTTCACCTTTTTCAGTAGTGTCTCAGAACTTATGGTCCATTTCAAAAAAGTTTGTTATTTGAGGAACTCTTGAAAATAGTACTGTGTAAGAAATCATGTAATATAAATTATTCTAGATATTAAATTAGTAAAATGTGTCATTAATTTATTTCAGTATATTGTTTGTTATAGCATTGAAATTAAACTATAAAGATAAGAAGTTAAGAAACTAGAAAATGTATTTTAAGAATGAGTTTAGAAACATACCTACTATCTTAAAACTTTTTCAATCAATATATATATTTATATTTTTTTAAAGGATATCATCGTTTCTTACCAAAATATGCAACAATTACTTCAGCAACAGACTCAAGCTAATACTGAAATGGAAGCAGAATTGAAGGTGCTAAAGGAAAATACTCAGGTTTTATATATATATATATATATATATATATATATATATGTTTTAAATATTTTCATCTAATGAGCTTCACCTGTTTAGCTGCATGCATCTGTCCAACTTTATCTGAGGTCATTTTGGATTTTAGGGGTAAAATAATGGCTTCCTTCATCAACATGGTATAAATGTCCAAAGTAATGAGCATTTTTTAAAAAACATTTAAGTCACTAGTTAAATGTCAATTTTATCAAGTATTTGATTTAATTTTGTAACAGATTGAATGGGATTTTTCTTTTCTTTGTCTTAGAATTGTAGCCAAGATCCAAAACTGAAAATAAAAGGTGACAAGTGTCACCATATTCTAAGAGAGTGGTCAGTGACTCCCAGAAATTGGGGGCAGATCTCTCTTCACAGGAACATGATAGAACTGATCCTATTACCACAACAATTGTGCTATCATCTTCTTTCCAGTGTATATAAGAAAGTGGCTGGGGAGGGGAAGAAATTATGGCTGTTTTGTGAGTTGAAGGTTCAATAAGAGGCTTTTTCTCTTAGATCCATAGTGGAGGGGGTGTATTTCCCCTCATGAAGCTAAGTGAAAGGGTCTACAGGAAAATCACTTGGATAGATGGGTGTATAAGAAGGGCAGACTGCCATCTTGTTCCTCAGATGGATGCTTGAAATATTGTGGAAACCTGAAGTCCACTCTGGAGTTACCAGTAGAGTAGAATGTGACAAGTTCATGTGGAAGAACTTGGCATGTATTTCTTGAAGTTTGAAAGTGTACCAAGAACATATAAATTGATGCCCAGTTCTGGTCTAGAAATTTCAAGGAGGAAAGTTTTTGGAGTAATCTGTGCCAATGGGGCTTGAAGTGTGTTATGCTTGTTCCAATAGTATATGGCCCTGGAAGGGTGCAAAAGGGAGAACCTGGAGGTTCCTTGGCTGCACATGAAGGAACATGGAGGTTAGCAGAAGGGCAGGAATTGCCCTGTGTGTCACTAGGCTGAGTGATGGGATGTCCATCTCAAGAGAAGGAGCTGGGGACATGTTCTCCTGGGGTGGCCAGTGGAACATATTTGTGCCCCTCTCAAGGGATTCTTGGTAATAAAGGGTGAAGCTGAACATTTCCCAAGAAAACTAGGATTACCTCTCATGTAAAACCACCATCAGCAGAGGCCAGGACCCGCCTCATTGGTATGTAAATGTACAGTTGCAGAGGGACCCATACTCAGAAGAGCCTCATGCTTCAGGTTTAATATTCTGTGGTCACTGTGTTAAAATTTTTATTAATTTTTTTTTGAGGAAGATTAGCCCTGAGCTAACATCTGCTGCCAATCCTCCTCTTTTTGCTGAGGAAGACTGACCCTGTGCTAACATCCGTCCCATCTTCCTCCACTTTAAATGTGGGACGCCTATCACAGCATGGCTTGCCAAGCAGTGCCATGTCCGCACCCGGGATCCAAACCGGTAAACCCCGGGCCACCGAAGTGGAACGTGCGAACTTAACCACTGTGCCACCAGGCTGGCCCCTAATTTTTAACTTTGAATGTATGTTTTGTAAATTAAGTCTGTTGGGAAAATGGAGCATGCACTGGGGGCTTGGAGCCTCGGCTCAGACATTCTCCTGTCTCCCACTGTCTCCCACTGTCTCCCAGGACCAGTTCTTGGCTGCTGGCTCTTCCACCCTTTGGTGCCCTTGGCCCTGCCTGGCCTCCTCCTTCCTGCTCCTGTCTCACCACTGCTGTGGGTTGACTGGGTCACACTGATAGAGAAAGGCCTTTGTTCTGCTCTTGCCCTTTACCTCTGGTGGGGGCTAGATGTAGCAGGGAAGGTCTGGGTCGAGTGCATGTGCATCATAGCATCTTCTGTCCAGGTTGGCAGTGCCTTGGCATGTTAGGTAGGTGTCTTGGCAGGGAGCGAGTCCCAAGTCCAGATACTGAGGTATATCCCTGCCCAGCAGTTGCAATCCCTTGGGGGTTACTCATTTGCCATGGGTTGGGACAGAGGGCCTGTGGGACAGGGAGATTAACTTCCCCACCCCCAGCCAGGACATAGTACATGGGTCCAGGAGGTAGAACCCAGTAGCTAGTGGATCTTGTTGTGCTGAGTCATGTGGCTAGGCCATTAGGCATCTGTGAAGACTTGCATTTGCCCTGTGAGTATCCCCCTGCCCAAGGGACCATGACGTTAAATAGAAAATAAAAAGCATTATGATAGGTTAACAGGGAGAGAGAGAGAGAAAGAGACAGGGAGAGAGGGATCATGAAGAAAGGAAAAAGTTTTATATTTTAGTATCTTTAATAGTGCTTTTTTCCCTTCCTTTTTTCATTTTGCACTGGTCCTCACAAATTATGCTGAGTCCATCATCATTGAATGGAACCACACTTAACCTGAACAATGCAATTTTATCTCCTTACCATTGATGTTCTATGACTAGTCATGTAAAGAGAGTTTTGCATTTCTTATTTCTCTTGCCTGCCCCCAATACTGTAGGAGTTAGACCTAGAAGAGGGAGAGGGAAGAAGTGTGCTAGAGTCAAACTTCTCCTTCTTCTTAACTCCAATAAAAGGCTAGTAAAAAAATTTCTTTGAAAGTCCAATTATAAGCAAGTATCCCTCCACCTCCTCTACCCACTTTATAGATGGATAACTGGGACTATTTCTCTAATACAGTGTGTTGAACTTTCTCCCAAGAAACACATCATTTACCCAAGTTCTTTATGAGTTGCAGTTAGCAGGACTGTCTCCTAATCCATTTAAAGGAGTTGAAACATAGATTTTTAGACTGAACAAAATATTAGAGATTAGCCAATCCAGCCATTTCATTTCATGCTGAAATAGATATCCAGCAAGTGTAAGTGATGTAGTTCAAGGCTTCATCATTAGTGGGAAGACTATGGTTAAGTCTTGGTTCTGATTCTGCTCCAGCACTATTTCTACAACATTACGTTGTTAATGTATTTTTCCTAGATCTATGAGAGCTCCTACTTTTGTTAGATCAGTTATACGAAGACCACAACTTTTAAACTGCCCTTCATAAGCTCTAAATCCAATATTTATGTATCATTGAATATTCTATAGGGCCTATTGTAGTCATAGATATATATAGTCCTGTGTTTCTTTGAGTTAACAATGACTTAACTGTGGTTCCAGGATCTTTTAACTATAACTGCCAATATCTTAGATAATCCAATTGCCTCTTTCTTTAGCACCATTATTACCTTGACAGTTCATAGAGAAACTAGATTTCATATAGTAAAATTTCAAACCAAGTATTGGCACAAACAGGATAGAAGTGTCAGATTTTTATTTTGACAAGTAAGGACATTAAAAAATAAATAGTACTATCTATCATCACTTTTATTTTATAAAAGAGAACATTTTGACTCCAAAAGTACATTAAGGATATAATCTCAGGATAATGGACAGTCTTTTACAAGAAAAGACATCTGATGACCTTATATTGACTTTTTTTTTGCCATGGACTAGTGAAGTTTTGTCATGGATCAATACTTGTTTGCAGACTGGTGTTGGAGAACTACTGATATATAGTGTAACAAAATATTAACGTTGAACTGTTGCTGAGGATTATGCTGCATAGATATCTCCAGTGTTCTCTTGAGGAGCATTCTCATTCCACCTGTACTAAAAGGGGTCATTACTCTTCCTAGGGGTCTACTGTTTTTCAGTGCTCTGCAATCATACTGTCATCTATCTTTTTTTTTTTTGTTTTTGAGGAAGATTGGCCCTGAGCTAACATCTCCCACCAATCCTCCTCTTTTTGCTGAGGAAGATTGGCCCTGAGCTAACATCTGTGCCCATCCCTCTATTTTATATGTAGGATGCCTGCCACAGCATGGCTTGACAAGGTCTGGTCCACACCCAGGATCCAAACTGGCAAACTCCGGGCCACTGAAGCAGAGCATGCGAACTTAACCACTAAGCCACTGGGTTGGCCCTATCTTATTTTTTTAATAATAGTACAATGTGGAGCATAGAGACCTAAATTCTCATGATAGAGAATATTTTCTACTATGATTTAATTATGGTTTAGTCCAGATATAAGTATAGTATGCAGCTGCAGTCATAGTGTTAACAAGAATAATTTACTTAGTGTGCTTTTATAGTCATAGTATTAACATAGTACTAACCAGGATAATTTACTTAGTTTTTGGTATATTAAAGCATTAACAGATAGTTTTATTTTGACTTTCCACAATATCCATTTTTCAGAGATGGGTTTCAGATTTGTTAATCCAGATGCAAATAATGCCAAATAAGAGCCTCAAAGAGTATCTGGCACATAGCAGGAGCTCATTAAATTTTATTAAATGAACGAATGATTGATTAACAATGAATAAATTCAGACTTTTTGCAAGTTCAGATATTGCCAGGTCAGGGCTTCTGGTTATATGTTGAGTTGAAGCCACACATTCCCTTTTTTTTTTTTTTTTGGGGGGAAGATTAGCCCTGAGCTAACTGCTGACAATCTCCTCTTTTTGTTGAGGAAGACTGGACCTGAGCTAACATCCGTGCCCATCTTCCTCTACTTTACATGTGGGACGCCTGCCACAGCATGGCTTGCCAAGAGGTGCCATGTCCGCACCCGGGATCTGAACCAGCAAACCCCGGGGCTGCCGAAGCAGAACATGTGAACTTAACTGCTGCACCACCGGGCCAGCCCCCACACATTCACTTCTATTTCCTTCTCAAACTGCAGTAAAATAACATTCATAAATCTACAAGGACAAGGAAATAGGGAGAGGAAACAATAAAAATAAAGTTTTTAAAGTAGGAATAAGATGCAAAATTAGAAATTTACTTGGAAAATGAGAGAAAGTAGAAACACAAGTCAAAGATGCAGAAATGGTCAGGAATTGCAAGTGGCATGTGCCTCTACAACTAGGGTGCACAACTGAAGCCAAAATCTAGAAGGTCTAGGGCATGCCTGGTGGTGCACTGGTTAAGTTTGCACACTCCGCTTTGATGGCCAGGGGTTCGCAGGTTCAGATCCCAGGCATGGACCTACGTACCACTCATCAAGCCATGCTGTGGTGGCATCCTACATATAAAATAGAGGAAGATTGGCACAGATGTTAGCTCAGGGCCAATTTTCCTCACAAAAAAACCCCCCAACAAAACAAAAACTAGAAGATCTATATAAGAACCTATTGCCCCTCCAGATTCTCTTCCCTACCCTGCACAAATAGGCACTGGCTGTCTCCTACAGGCAGAAGCTTGGGGGTTTACGTTGGAGAGTTTGAGTGACCGCTGAGGTTGGGGCGATCCAGTGGTTTGTTGGAGACAGCTTGTACCAGGCCGAGCTGCTTATTAGGGCTGTTGTCATTTTGTGAGGTGGTTGTTAAACCAGTGGTAGCTTAAAATTGACCCTAGTGGGACTATTTAACACTAATGAAATTCGCAAATGCTGCAAATCAGGCGTTTTTGCTTTTTTTTTTTTTTTGCCAGTACATTGGTGAGAGTATTCTATTGAAAACAAGTGGAAAGTGTACAGAATTCTGAGACCTCCCAGCCCAGTTTTCCCATTTAGAGGGCAGCTAATTTTATAACTTCCAGGCAGGATAATGGAAGATTCCTTTCTGGAGGAACTAACCTGCTCAAGAGAAAAGCCTATAGCTGCTACAGTTAAACTTTCCTGGTGAAATAGCTCAGCCAGGTCAACCTACAGCGAAGCTCACCATCTGACAAAACTTTCAACCTTATTCTTAAATATGAATAGGCGGTTAAAGATCATTAGACATTTGAAAGTCTCCAACATGAAAAACTGACAAAACAAACAGGGTAATGAAAAAAACTTGGAGAAACTAAGAAAATATACTCAGTTAATAGAAATATATGTATTAATCCCCAAATCAAGAATTAGGAATCTATTAAAAAAAAGGAAATCTTCATAAAATAAAAGAGAACCCTTAAAATGAATATACTATCAGACATAAAAATACAATGGAAAGGTTGGAAGATAGTCTTCCAGGAAGCAGAACCAAAAGACAAGAAGATGGAAAACAAGAGAGAGAGAAACTGAGGAGTCAGTCCAAGAGGTCTGATAAGTTTCAGAGTGAACAGAGAAAATGGAAGGAGGAAATGACCAAAGAAATAATACAAGATGGTAGCCTAGAACTGAAGGATTTGACTTTGTTGTGCCCAACACCAATGCATATCACTGTGAAATTCATACTACACTCAAAGAGAAGATTCTAAAACTCTCTGTGGGAAAAAAAAAAAGTAGGTCATATACAGAGAATTAAGAATGGCAGTGTAATGGCTCAGACTTCTCACTGGCAACACTGGAAGGTAGAAGATAATAGAAGTACACTTTTAGAGCTTGGGGAGAAATAGATTTCCCAAGCAGACGTGTACTGCGTTCACCCAAACAAATTGTTAAGTATTGGTAGAATAAAGATATTTTGACATGCAGGATCTCAAAAAACAGTACTATCCATGCCTCCTTTATCAAGAAGTAATAGAAAGTTTGCTTTACCAAGACAGGGGGATAAAATAGGAAAGAGGGAACCGTGATGTCTAGGAAACAGGAGATCCACCCAGAAGAGACAAGAAGTCCTCAGAGAGAACCTTAGCCGTGTTGCAAATGGAAAGAGCAATAGGTCCAAATTGTAATGGAAGGATGAAATGTCTCCAAAAAACAGAAACTGAGAGAATACCTGATGTAGGCAGTTTCTCTTAGATGGGGATATGGACAGGGACAGGAAATGATTGACATACTTAATACACAGTTTTAGAACGTAATGCTCTTGGTCATTTATTACCAGAATAGAGACCATGGCATATTCTTCCATGTCTCCTCTAAACTTTGTTTATCTCCCAAAATACACTGTTATCAATATAAAGAGATACTGTAAAATATTTGCTAGAATGTTCAAGTAGTAAGCATCTATTAAATATACACCATTGTAAATATTCAGAATGCCCTATTATTATATGTACCTATAAATTAAGAAGAAAACACGACTTCTGTAAAAATATTTACTTCATTCTGAAGTAGAGACAATCAAAATAGGTGTTCATTGAGTCCTTTCAATAGTGCATAGCTCTTTATGAGATAGAGGAGAATCATGTTGAAATTGTAAAGTACATTTTATTAGATGTTTCCATAATTTTGCGTAATTATTTTTTTTGCATATTGATACTAGATATAATTGAGAAGTCTAAATAGATGCAATACTATGAAGCCTTTAAAATAAGATAGATCTGTATATAATGATATGGACAGTAAACAATACATATTATTTTTTTAAAACATTACAGAATAACATGGTATGTATGATATAGTTTCATCTGTATGTAAAAATATATATTCTATACACTTTTATGCTTAGAGACAATTTCTGGAAGGATACCCACGAAACAGCTAAGTGGTTACCTCTGGGGAGGAGAACTAGAGAACCGATAGAGGAAAACTTTGCTTTTTCTTCTTATATCCTTTGCATGGCTTAAAATGTTTACCCTGAATGTACATAGGTTTCATGGTGATAAACAAATGAACTTAAAAATCCCAGAGGTATCAGACATGTAGGTAGAATTCTTACTGTTTACCCTTTTACAGAAGTTTACTTGGATTATCAGCAGACATTGAAGAAACCTAATAATATTGGTGACACTGATTTAATAGCTTTAAAACCCTTGTCTTAGAAAACACTTGGTAGTATTTTACTTTTAAAGATTTTTGGGGGGGCAGAGGGTGGTGTGCTGGTGATTATGTTAATTTATGAAATAATAAGTTAATATGGTAAATATTGAAGCTCTACTAAAAAGTGTTAATTTGAAAATTAAAATTATATTTAAGGGTTTTCTAGCCAGTTAATTTCTAAAATAAACAGATACAGAAAAAATGTTCTAGGGTAGTTAAAATTTTTTAGTAGTGTTAGGCTGGATTATGCTACATTTCATATTTTTCAGTGCTGTACTTTATATTACTTTTTCAGTACATTAAAACTTATGCAGTGAAACTGAATAATGGCAATGTTTTTATACCCTTTTATAGCCATTTCTTTTTCATAACCTCCCCCTATTTCCTGTTAACTAAACTATAAGCACCTTTCTGTTAATTTATGAAAATTATTGTTGAGATAGCACATTATCACTGATCTGTATGGCACTTTCAGCATGTTAGAAGCAAAGGTCCAAGCAACATAAAACACATCAAAATTCATTAATGTGGTATTGATTATTTTTTGGATAATTAATTTTATTGCAGACCCTTGAAAGAGATAATGAGCTGCAAAGGGAGAAGGTAAAAGAAAATGAAGAAAAGTTCCTTAATCTTCAAAATGAGCATGAGAAGGCACTAGGAACTTGGAAAAAGCATGTAAGTTTATTAAATATTGAAATATTTTAAATAGTTGTAGACATTTAAAATAACTATTAAATGCTAAGAAAATATTGCAAAAATAATATAGGAGTAAAGTCAGACATTTTCTTCTTGCACTTACATTTCCAAGAGGTGAATGCTTTTTAAAAGCTAGATTTAATAAAGTTTTTATAATGCTTTCATGCATGAAAAACCATACATATACACGTGTGTATTTATATATATATATCAAATTTGACTTCCCATATGCGACAAAGAAAAATTAATTTAACTTTTCATAAAACTATTGCATAGTATTTTAGTAAATGATTAAAATAAACAATTACATAGGTACTATTGTTAGCTGATCTATTTAGCTTCCTCAGCAGTTTTGTTGAGATGCATTAAAGCCATGTTTAGAACATGTATACAGTAGTTGAGTTCTATAGTGTTAAGATTTTATCATCAGAGTTGATACGTTATAAACATGACTATTTCCTTAAACCACAGTGGTCTATTTCATACTAAATTTTGATTTCAGTGAACTAGATAGTGAAAGTGTAAAATGATGTAAATTAATGTTGTGAAATATAAAGGTTCACTTTAGAGATTGTGGATCCCAAAATTGATTCTTCTATTTTAATGTCTATTTTTATTGATTTTCAATTCTTTAAAAGAAGTAACACGATAGAAAGTCACTATTTATGAGTTTATGAAAGCTATATTTTGGGAAAGTAAGACTATATTTTAGACTATTATACTAATTATACTATATTATTCTAATATTTTATTAATGTAATATATATCTAAATACCAGCTTGATAACATTTTCTGTAGGTAATTTTGTTTGATATAATTGTTATATATAAGTAACTCTTGATTTTTCAATTCATTTGCAGCTAACATGTTCTCTTAATTTGCATTTTGGAGAGATCAAGTCTTCACTGATGAATTTGATAAGCTTTACCCAAATCTCAAAAAGTATTTTGTAATTAATTTTACCAGCATACTAAAAAATGCCTAATAATCTCTAAACTAGTAAAGTTTATCATTAAGCAACAAGCATAATAATATTTATTTTAGCTTTAACTAATTCACATTGCACCCCAACACTTCCTTCTCATTCCTAATGTTTAAAAGACCATGGAAATGGTAGTCAGGATAAGGAAAACTGTAAAATGAAAAGGGAATATAAACTTAAATTTGCCAGCCATGCCAAAAAAAAAAAAGATTAGTTGAGCTAAGAAGATTAAATGTTCATTTTTCCCGATGAAACTACAACTGTGCCCCTCCCCCAAGAAAAAAATCAATTGAATTAAGAAAAATATGCATTCAGTTTCACTGGTAAGGCCTCAGTCTGTAAATTTAAATGAAATTGGTTTTGTTTTAGGATTTTTAGCATCTATAATCATTTCACTGCCATATGGTTTAGTGCTAAACAGAACATAATTAAGAAAAAGCTGCTTTGGTTCTATTAGAGTTTTCTTGAATGGGAGATCAGATGTACTCTTTAATTCTATTTCTGTCTCAAAGTTTTTCACCATTCTTCAGTGAAAGACAATTATAGAATTATAGTATTGCTACTGAGATTGGATCAAGATGGCTTAAAAAAAGATACGGACAAAAATAAGATGGAATCGTATAAATGCTGGTTTCAAAAAAGAAAACAGTGAAAGAAAATACCGTACAAATAGAACTTAGTGAATATTATTAGACAATATATTTAAAATTCATTGAAATATTATAAAGAACAGTGTTATGTATATCTGTTTTCATTTGGCTAGTTATATAGCCAGTGGATAGGTATAGACAAAAAGACAGTAAATGAGGATGTTCAGGAATTACTCAGGGGAAGTGGGGGTGGTCACAAACGGAACTTGATTCACAACATTTGTTGAGCATGTATTATGTGTTAGGCACTGTTCTAGATAGTGGACTTTCAAACATGCTTTAAATACAAAGATTAATAAAGAGTCACACTCTCAAAGGAACAGGTAACTAGGAAATTAACCACAATAGTATGGAGTGCTTTTAGTAGTATTAACAAATTACTATGAAAGCACAAAATAAGCCATGTCATTTAGCTAGGTTGGAGAAAGTTTTAGAGAAAAGATGACACTAGAGTTTGGCCTTGAAAGACGAATAGGGTTTCACCAGGCAATAGGTGCCCATTTCCTACACTTCCCATTCCTTCCTGTTGGCATTGCATTTAAGAAAGAATGGGAGGGGGCCAGCCCTGTGGCCGAGTAGTTAAGTTCGCCCACTCCGCTGCGGCAGCCCAGGGTTTGGATCCTGGGTGCGGACATGGCACTGCTCGTCAGGTCATGTTGAGGCGGCGTCCCATGTGCCACAACTAGAAGGACCCACAACTAAGATAGACAACTATGTATGGGGGGGATTTGGGGAGATAAAAGTAGGAAAAAAAAAAGATTGGCAACAGTTGTTAGCTCAGGTGCCAATCTTTGGGGAAAAAAAAAAAAAGAAAGAAAGAATGAGAGAAATCATGAAGGCACGAAACTTCACTTTCAAGGGTTACAAATAGTCTGGTTTGAATAAGCACAGGATGTGTGGAATGTGATTTTAGAAAATGAGTTGAGATCACCTTCTGAAGGGTTCCTTACTAAGGAAGTTGAATTTTATAAGTAATGGGAAGCCACTGAGAATTTTAAAGCAAAGAAATAACATAGTCAGATCTGTGTTTTAGAAAAATAATTCTTGCAATAGTGTAGAGGATGGCTTTATGGAAAGAGACCAGTAAGAAGAATATTGCAAATAATCTAACCATCAACCTCTGTGGGTGTGAATTAGGGCAATAGTAATGAGAACAGAGAAGAGAGAGATGCAGGAAGCATTTTGGAGGTAGAATTGGCAGGATTAGTGGCATTTTCTATATACTGAGTGTTAGAAGGGGAAAGGAGTCCAGTGTGAGAGTCTGAGAATCATATAACTAGTAGAATAATACTGTCATTAACCTACATAAGGAATGTGAAAGGAGAAGCAGATTTGGTGGATGGAAATATTGAGTTTAATTTTAGAACTGTTGAATTTATGGGGCCTGCAGGAGATCTAGCTTGAAATGCACACCATGCATTTGGAAATGTGAATCTAATCTTAGGAGAGAAGTTGGGAGATGAGATACAGATTTAAGATTTATTAGCATAAAGATGAAATTTGAAGGTATAGGTATGATAAGATTATCTATGGAAGGAATGGAAGACTTGAAGAGAAGAAGGTTAAAGAAGAAAGAGCCTTGAAGTATGCCAACATTTTGTGAGTGGTTAGAGACAGAGAGAGTGGGCGGGGGGGTGGGGGGGGCGGGAAGCAAAAGGGGAGGAGGGGGACCATCGTTAGAATGTGAGAAAGGGAGGAGGATAAAGAGAGTAGTACGTTAAAGCAGAGAAAAGAGACTCTTTCAAGGACAGGTTGTCAACATAGTCATGCTACGGAGCTGTTAAATGGTATGGTATGAAACTTGGAAAAAATCCTTTTGCTTATAGGCAGGTGATATCTGAGGAAAAAATCAGTAGAACAATGAGGGCAGAAGTCAGGTTGTTAAGGAGTGATAGGAGGTTAGAATTTTAAATCAACAAGTGTGGACTTTAAGAAGTGAGAGAGACAGAGTAATTGGGTCAAGGAGAAAAAAAACTAGGAAGGTGAGAAGAGCATATTTGTGGGCTGAGGAGAACACGCTGTTATAGCGGAAAGAATGTCAGCAGGCAAGAGAGCCTTGCTGGATGGAGCAAGGCTCTCAGGGAGACGGGAGTGAGATCACAGAGAGAGGTGAGCCTTGGAAAAGAAGCACCGCGCAGAGATGGACTAAAGATGCTTAAAAATAGAAGAGATGGGGGGAAAGCAATAGGTGAGCTCCTGTCTGTTAGCCTCTATAAGGAATGTTACATGCATTTGTGAAATTGTTAGTAATTTTAAACTAGTTGAAGAGAAACTTTATAATCTTTCATGACAAAAGGGAATTTTTCTCCTCAGTGGAACTTACTTTGTCTGTGTTTGAGGATTCCATGAAAGAGTACTCCCCAAGAAAAAGATTATGAAATTTTGTTGTCAGTGAAAGCCCAGTGTATAGATGTAAATATTAGGCTGAACTGTCAGTGTCTGTTTTACTCCTTGGTGCTCGGTACTACTATTCATCTAGTCGAGTTAAAATCCATATATCTAATTTGCAACCAGAAAATAAAACTTCAAGAAAGCAATGAAGGTGTAACTTTCATAGAATTTTTATGATCAAAAATAAATCAATAATTTTATATTTGTAACGAGAGGTGGTTTAATGTAGTAGTTAAGAACACAACCCCTAGATTTTGCTTTGGGGTTGAATCCTGACTACTACTTTTATGGACCTGATCTTGGGCAAGTTAATTAAGGTCTTCAAGCCTTATATTTCTCACGTACAAATTGGGGATTAAAAATACATCATAGGACCTTTATGAGTATGAAATTATGTTTATTAAAGACTCAGCACAATTCAGTGGTAGCTCTTAATATTAGTAATTACTTTGGGGTTGTTTTCATTTTTTACTATTTCCTAAAACTTGTGTTAATAAAGTATTTTCATATAGAACACATTTAGTTACCTGCTCATTTTGGTTAAATTTTGTATTAGGTTGAAGAACTTAATGGTGAAATTAATGAGATTAAAAATGAGTTATCATCACTTAAAGAAACTCATATTAAGTTACAAGAACATTACAACGAATTATGCGATCAGAAAAAGTTTCGGGAAGACAAGAAATTTCAGGTAAAATTCAAGTATGTTGGGGGTACCAGCTGTTAAAGAAATTAGGACCATCACTGATGATTTTCTCCCTGCTTTATATTTTCAGTTTCTCAACTTTAAAAAATTAGTATAAGCAGGTAGTCTATAATACATTTTTAGTTAATTTTTGTGTACAGTATGATATAAGGACTGAGGGTCATTGTTTTGGAGGTGGATTTCCAATTGTTTTAGCACGCACATTTGTTGAAAAGGCTGTTTTTTCTCCCATTGTACCTTGGTACTTTCCTTGAAACTTTCTTTGAAAATCAGTTGACCAAATATTTTTGTTGGTGCCATCAAGTGGATTCCAACTGCTAGCGCCCCGCAGAGCGGAACCTTGTCTGGGTCTTTTGGTGCCATCCTCTCACCTGCTGGCACTACATCAGACAGTGATCCCCTACAATTCATAGGTTTTCATGGCCAATTTTTTTGGAAGTGAGTTGGCCAAGTTCTTCTTTCTGGTCTGTCACAGTCTGGAAGCTCTCCTGAAACCTGTCCACTGTGGGTGACCCTGCTGATACTTGAAATAGCAGTGGCACAGCTTTCAGCACACACACGGCTGCCACAGTGTGACAACCAACAGACTGGTGGTGTGGTTCCCTGACCAGAAATGAGTCCAGGCCATGGTGGTGAGAGCACCAAATCTTAACCACTAGACCACCAGGGCTGACCCAATATATGTGGGTCTATTTTTGGACTCTTTACCATGTTCATTGATTATATGTCTATCTTTAAGCCAATACAACACTGTCTTTATTAGTGTAGCTTTATAAGAAGTCTTAAAATGTGGTGGTATAATTTCTTTAATTTTACTTTTTTTTCAAAACCGTTTGGCTATTCTAAGTCCTTTGCATTTCCATATAACTTTCAGAATCAATTTGTCGATTTCTAAAAAAAAGGCTGTGGGATTTTGATTTGGATTGTATTGAATCTATAGATTAATTTGCAAGGAATTAACATTTGAGCAATATTGAGTCCTCCAATTTATGATCTTGGTATATATTTACATTTATTTAGATATTATTTCATATCTCAGAAATGTTTTGTAGTTTTCATTGTGTAGATCTTGCAAGTATTTTGTTAAATTTACCCCTGAATATTTCGTGTTTTGGAATCCTACTGTAAACAGTATTTTAAAAATTAATTTTTCAAACTGTTCCTCGCTAATATATAGAAGTAAAATTAACTTTTACCTCATATCCTATTATCTTTTGAATTAACTTAATGTTTTAGTAGGTTTCTTGTCAAACTTTGGGGTTTTCTATGTACGTGATCATGTCATCTGCGAATTTAAATCAGTTTTATTTTTTTCTTTCTGCTCTGCGCACATTTTTCCCTTAGCTTACTACACTAGCTAGGATCCTCTGGTACAATGTTGAATGAAAGTTGTGAGAGTGGACCTGCTTGCCTTGTGTCTCATCTCAGATAGAGTGTATTTAGTCTTTCACCATTTCATATGTTAGCTGTAGGATTTTGTATATGCTCTTTATCAGATTGAGAAAGTTTCCTTCTATTCCTAGTTTGCTAAGTTTTTATCATGAATGGGCATTAAATTTTGTCGAATGCTTTTTCTGTATCTAGCGAGATGATCATATTTTTTTCTTCTGTTAATGTGTTAATATTAACCAACTAATTTCACCAATTGATTTCCAAATTTAAAATAACCTTGCATTTCTGTGATATGTATTGTCTTTTTTATATATATCTGGATTTGATGTGCTAATGCTATGTTAAGGATTTTGCATTGATGAGGAATATTGATCTCTAGGTTGTTTTTCCTTTGTACTCTTTTGGTCTGGTTTTTGTATCAGTAATACTGGCCTCATGAACGGAGTGAGAATGTGTTCCTTCTTCCTGAAAGAGTATTGTGTAGAACTGGTGTTATTTCTTTACTAAATATTAGGTAGAATTCACCAAGGAAGCTATCTGGGCTTTTTCTTTGTGGGAATAATTTTAATAACAAATTCACTATTTAGATTATTTGTAGGGCTGTTCATATTCTCAATTTCTTCTTGTGTTGCTGTGCAGAAAATAGCCAACATAGCAGGGCTGTGAATGCTCTCCTTAGAAAAGCCTGTTTTTAAGGTTGGCCCCTGACTGATAGCTGGAAACTTGGGTTTGGGGAGAGTTACCACCATTTCCTAACTGACAGGAGTGTCTCACTGTGCCTAAACTGTTTGTCAAACAGTGGGGTTTATTCTGAACATCTGATTTCTTTCTGAGAGTCCAGAGTTTTGGTGCGTGCTAGGCAGAGGGTGACTGCGTGACTAGCACCCAAAAGAACCTTGAGCACTGAGTCTCTACTGAGCTTCCCTGATAGACAATAATTCACATGTATTGTCACAGTTCATTGCTGCAGGAATGAAGCATGTCCTACATGACTCCCCTGGGAGAGGACTCTAGGAAGGTAGTGCCTGGTTCTCCCAGACTTCACCTCATGTGCCTTTTCCCTCTGCTGATTTTTCTTCCATAAGTATGACTATCTGTTGAGTCTTGTGAGTCTTCCTAACAAATCACTGAAGCTGGGGGTGGTCTTGGAGACCCCCACACACTTTGAAGGAATTCATCCTTTTCATCTAAGTTGTCAAATTTATTGGCAAAGAGTTGCTCATAATATTCCCTATCATTATATTTCTCTGTAGTACCTACATTGAGGTTCCCTCTTTCATAATATTGGTAATTTGTGTCTTCTTTCTCTCTCTCTCTCTCTCTCTCTCTTTTTCTTGATCAGTTTAGCTAGAGATTTTCAATTTTATTGGTCTTTTCAAAAAACCAGATTTTGGCTTCATTGATTTCCCTCTCATTTTTGTTCATTTACTATTTCATTGGCTTTTGCTATTAACTTTATTATTTTCTTCCTTCTACTTACTTTGGATTTAATTTGCTATTCTTTGTCTAGCTGCTTCAGATGGAAACTTAGATCATCAATTTCTGGCCTTTCTTCTTTTCTACTGTAAGCATTTAAAACTATGCATTTTTCTCTAAGCACTGCTTTAGCTTCATCTCACAAATTCTGACACGTAGTGTTTTCATCATTATTCAGTTGAACATATTTTAAAATTTTTCTTGTGAGGTCTTCCTTGACCCATGAATATGGTTATGACCTGTAACTATATTGTTTAATTTCCAGATATTTGAGAATTTTCCAAATATCTTTCAGTTAATGATTTCAAGTTTCATTTGGTTGAGGTCAGTCTCTGTAAGACTTTTTTCCTTTTAAATATATTAAGATTCAGTTTTTGGCCAAGCATTTTGTCTATCTTAGTGATATTTCATGTGCCCTTGAAAAAAATCTGTATTCTGCTGTTGGTTGGTTGAATGTTTTATAAGTGTCAATTAGGTCAGATTGGTTGATGATGATATTCAAGTCTTCTCTGTCCTTACTGATTTTTCTGTTGTACTTGTTGGTTTCTCTACTTGTTCTGTCAATTAGTGGGAGAAGACTATTGAAATTTTTAATTTTAATAACTGAATTTTCTTTCTCTTTTCAGTTCTGTCAGGTTTTGTTTTTTTTTTAAAGGTTGGCACTTGAGCTAACATTTGTTGCCAGTCTTCTTCTTTTTTCTTCTTCTTCTTCTCCCCAAAGCAGCCCAGTACATAGTTGTATATTCTAGTTGTGGGTCCTTCTGGTTGTGCTGTGTGGGATGCTGCATCAGCATGGCTTGATGAGCGGGGCCATATCCACGCCCAGGATCTGAACTGGTGAAACCCCAGGCCACTGAAGTGGAGCATGTGAACTTAACTGCTCGGCCATGGAGCTGGCCCTGCTGTCAGTTTTTGCTTCAAGTGTTTTAAGCCCTGTTATTAGGCTTAACATTTATGATTGTTATGGCTTCCTGAGTAATTGATCTTTTTATCATTATGAAATGTTCATTCTTATCCTAGTAATACTTGTTGTCTTGAAGTCTGTTTTGTCTGATGTTAATACATCTACTCCATCTTTTATGATCAGTGTTTGTATTATCTTTTTCATCGTGTTACTTTTTTATGGGAATATTCATATTTTCTTTTTTTATGTTGAGTCATAACATGAGGAAGTCTTTTTCTTTGAGAACTATTTTATTGTATTTTTTATTGTGGTAAAATATATGTAACATAAAATTTACTATTTTAACCATTTTTATGTGAATAGTTCAGTGGCATTAAGTTCATTCCCAAATGGGTATGCTTGTGTACCAAAAAAATTATATTTCCAAAAACAGGCAGTAAGCCGATTTGGCTCACTGGCCATAATTTGCCAACCATTTTCCAGAGTTTATTATAGTCTGCTTTCAAATAATATTATACCAAATTCTCTGATTAGGTAAGAAACTTACAATACTGTATTCTCATTTCCTCCTTCTCATCCTTCATGTTATTTTTATCATACGTTTTATTTCTACATGTGTTATAAACTCCACCATATATTGTTATTTATTTTACTTTAGACTGTTAATTACCTGGTAAGAAAATTAAGAATTAGATAAAAGGTCTTTTATATTCACTCATATTTACTGTTTCTGGCACTCCTCATTCTTTTGTGTAGATCCAGGTTTCCACCTATCATATTCCTTCAGCTTGAAGAACTTCCTTTAATATTTCTTTTTATGCACATCTGCTAGTGAGGAATTCTCTCAGCTTTTTTTGGTCTGAAAAAGTGTTTATTTCTCCTTAATTTTTCAAGGCTATTTTCACTGAATATAAAATTCCAGATGGACAGGGATCTTTTCATTAATTTGAAGATGCCATTCCATCGTTTTCTTGCTTGCATTGCTCTGGCAAGAAGTCTGTACATATTACATTTATATCCCTTTTTATAAGTATCTTTTTATCTCTGGCTGCTTTTAAGACTTTCTTTTATGACTGAGCAGTTTGATTATGATGTACCTTGATGTGGTTTTCTTTGTGCATATCTTGGGATTTATCGAGTTTCTTGAAGCTGTAGATTTATAGTTTTCATCAGATTTGGAGAACTTTTGGTCATTATTTCTTCAAAGATTTTTTTCTGTCCCCTTTCTTTTATGGGACTTCAGTTACACATGTTAGACTGCTTGATGGTGTCCCACAGGTTACTGAGGTGCTGCATGTTTTTTAGTCTTTTTTCTCTCTCTGCTTCCATTTGTTATGTCTGGAAGTTCATTTATCTTTTGTTCTAAAAGTGTATAATATGCCATTAAGCTTATCCAGTGGCTTTTTATTTCAATACTATATATTTCACCTCTAGAATTTCCACTTGGTTCTTTTTTTTTTGGTATATTTAATTTTTTTCTTCATTATATTCATGTCATTGTCCTTTAAATCCTTGAACATTTATAATAGCTATTTTAAAATTCCTTTGCCAATTCCATCTCTTGTCATTTCTTTGTTTCTAGTGACTAATTTTTCTCCTGTTTATAAAATGTGACACTGTTCTGCTTCTCTGTCTAGTAATTTTTTATTGAATTAGAACATTTTGAATTTTATATTACTGATTGCTCAACTTCCTTGTCTTCCTTTCAAGAGTGTTGAAGTTTGACAGGCAGTTAAAAGTTATTTGCAGATAAGCTTCATCCTTTTGAGGCTTAATTTTAAACTTACGGGTGAATCTAGCACAGCCCTTACTCTAGGGCTAGTTCATACCTAATCGAAGGTGTGATCCTCCAGGGGTTTTAATAGAATGCCCAGGTGTTCAGCAAGGTCTTTCCACTCTGGCTGGTTGGAACTCAGACTTTCTGCATACCTGTGGAGTTCTGCGAATTGTTCAGTTTACAGCTTCCCTGTAAGTCCTTGTGGACTTTTACTCTACACATGTCCAGCTTAAAATTCAGCAACAGACCGAATATGCAGATTTCTGGGGCTCTTTTTCTGCATAGCTCTTTCATGCTCAGTACATTGCCTCACAAATTACTGCCACTTCAGCCTCCCCAAACTCTGATCTTTGTCTTTCCAACTCAGTGAGACCATCTTGCTTTGTGAGATTACTCCTGGTAATCTCTCTCACAAAGCAAGATGGTGCAGTTGGTGGTGCACAGAGTGTCTCTAGGCAAAGGCAAAGTAATTAGAGGGTTCGTCTCATTTTTTCCCCTTTCTCTAAGAGAATGGTTTTTCATTATATGTAGTCGATTGTCTGAAAACTTTTGTTTCATTTATTCCAGTTTTCTAGTTATTTATAGAGGGAAAGCCAGTCAAGTCCAGTACCAGTTACCCTGGCATGGCTAGAAGTAGAAGCCTAAGTTTAAATAATCTTATGTTAAATGTTCTAGGGAAGTATAACATCTTAAAGCTGTCTGATTAGGCCTTCTTCAAGCAAGCAGTTTTATTTTTATAATATACATGTCTTTTTCATAAAGCAGCTATTCTTAATACATATGCTTATTAACTCATTCATTTACTTCATTCTTTTATCTATGCATTTATTCAACAAACATTTACTGAGTATTGTCAATGTGCCACATGCTTCAGAAGATTATGAGAATATAACAATGAAAAAGACACACATGGTTTTTCAAGGAATTTCCAGTCCAGCAGAAGAGACAGGGTAAAGAGCAGTTGTAGTGCAGTGTGAAAAGTGCTTCCATGGTGGCAGGTCCAGGGCGCAGTCAGGGCGCAGAGGAAGGAGAGATCAGCTCTACTCAGGAGGATGGCTGCTCAGGGCAGACCTCACACACACAGACTTTTTGAGCTGAGTTGTTAAAAGTAAGTAAGAATTTTCCAGACAGAGTATTTCAAGTAAATGGAGTAGAATGGGCAAAGAATCAGAAAAGTGAAATATTGTTATTCAACGTGGAAACTACAAGTAGTTAGCATGGTTGCAGGGTAGGAGGCTAGCTGTGCACTAAGTAGCAGAGAGGCTGAGGACAGGCAGAGGACAGCCCACTGAGGTCTGTACCGTCCCTTTGTAGAAGTCTGTTCATCACTCTACCATTTGAGTAAAGTGATCAGATTTACTTTTTTGAAAGATCATTTGGATGACGATATGGGTAGACAAGTGGGATAAAACTAAAGGCAACGATGCCAGCTTGGAGAATGCTGTAATAGTCCAGGCAGGAGATGGTACTGTCATTTTAAGATTTATACTGTAACATAGCCTGAGAGTGATAAATGGCAAGTAATTCCTACAGCATCTGATTGCTTATAGAAGTGAATATAGACTTGTATTCATAAGTAAATCATTTAGCACTCATTCACTTTTAAATTGAAAATAGCTTTTATTTAATCAGATTATAAGTCATAGTTTTCATTTTAAGAAGTGTAGACAATACAGAAACATTAAAAGAAGATCATCCATAATCCTACCACCCAGAAATAGAGATTGCTAAAAATTTTTTTGTATGACCTTCCAGTTTTTCTATACATGTGTTTGTATGGAGATAACATAGACATTCATATAAATGCACTCTTTAAAAACTAAAATCATACTTTCTCTGATATTGTGTAGCTTTTTTATTTAGAAATTTCTTTTATTGTGGTAAAATATATGTAACATAAAACTTGCCATTTTACAGTGATTACATTTAAAAATTACAGTTGAGTTGCATTAATTACAAGTACAATGTTGTGCAGTCATCACCACTATTTCCAAAACTTTTCCATCATCCTCAACAGAAACTGTGTAACCACTAACCAGTAACTCCCCATTTCCTCCTCTTCCTGGATCCTAGTAATCTTTAACCTACTTTCTAACTATGAATTTGCCTATTCTATATAGTTTATCTAAATGGAATTGTACAATATTTGTCCTTCTTGTCTGGCATATTTCACTTAGCCTAGTGTTTTCAAAGTTCATTCATGCTTTAGCATGTGTTAGAACTTCATTCCTTTTTATGGCAGACTAATATTTCATTGTATGGATATATGATATTTTATTTATCCATTCACCTGTTGATGGACACTTGGGTTTTTACCTTTTGACTATTGTGAATAATACTGCTATGAACATTGGCATGCAACTCTGTTTGACCTTTTTGGGGGGCATATACCTAGGAGTGGATTTGCTGGGTCATAGGGTAATTCTATATTAAACTTTCTGAGGAACTGCTTTTGTTTTTTTAAACTTAGTAGGTATCTTTCTAAGTCAGTAAAAATTGATCTGTATCACAGTTTCCATTGTGTGAATGAGATGTGTCATAATTTATCAACCCCTCTACTGTAGAGCATCCTTGTAGAAATGTCTTTGTGTACTTTTGTGATTATTTCTTTAGGACAAATTACCAGAATTGGTATTGCTGGGTGAAAGAGCTTGCTCATTTATAATTTTGATATGTATCACCAGATTGCCTTCCAGAAAGGTTGTACCAGTTTATACTCCCACCAACCATATATAACAGTGCCTGTATACTCAAACTCTCTTGATACTTACTTTATCACTTTTGTTTGTTTGTTTGTTTGTTTTTGCTGAGGGAGATTCACCCTGAGTTAACATCTGTGCCAGTCTTCCTCTATTTTGTATGTGGGATGCTGCCACAGCATGGCTGCCAAGTAATGTAGGTCAGTGCCCAGGAACTGAACCTGGGCTGCTGAAGTGGAATGCACTGAACTTAACTACCAGGCCACAGGGCCTGCTCTAATTTGCATTTTTATTATGTTAAACATATTTTCATATATTTGTCATTTATATTTCTTTTTTCTATTGCTAGTTTATATATTCCCATTTACAATAAAACATGCTCAAGTCTCTCCCATTTTACAAATTAAACAGCAAAAAGCCTTGTTTGATCCCACATCTGTCTCTAAATACAAGTTAACTCACTGAATACCCTTTCCCCTTGTCCCTATTATATTTCATTCATCTGCTTTTTCCCCTACATCTCAGGCTTTTCCTTAAGGCAGTAAGAATAAGAATTATTACTATTATTATCATTAATTGATCAACCATGAGCTATATGCTTTATATACATAATTGAATTTATTCCTCACGTAGAACTACATGAGACCTGAGTCAGATCCATCGAGCCAAGCCATTCCTGAATTCCTGATCCATTGAAACTATGGGAAAATAAATGTTTGCTGTTTTAAATCACAAAGTTTTGGGATAATTTGTTACACAACAATAAATAACTAATATAAGTATCTTTCTAGGATTTCACATTTAATAAGTACTGAACCCAGGATTGGAACCCATATTTATCCAACTCCAAAGCTCCTGGTAAACTACCGGACTGTTTTTCTCAATCTCCTTTGAAAGTGTCTCTTCCTCTGCCTTTCCCTTGGGGATTTACATTAGCATTTTCTCCTTTCTCCTCTTTTCTTCCCAAAATACACTCTCCTTAATCAATCTCATCAACTTACACATCTTCACTTGCCATCCATCTGCCAGTGATTTTCAAATCCACATTTCAGGTCAGTTTTCTCTCATAAGCTCCAGATTCCTACATCTAAATGTTCACTAGACATCTCTACCTAATGTCTTACCAACTCTTCAAACTTAACAGGTCAAACTGAACTCATGATGTTTTCCTGCAAAACTGCTACTCTTCCAGTTTTCCAGCTCAGTAAATGACATCCACCAGTCAGTCACCTAGGTATCTAGTCTGAACTTTGTGAATCAACCTTTTTTTAATTGAGGTCACATTGGTTTATAACATTGCGTAAATTTCAGGTGTACATTACATCATTGTATCATTGTATCTCAACTTCTGTATAGACTGCATTGTGTTCACCACCAAAAGTCTAGTTTCCACCCTTCACCACACACACGTGCCCCTTTACCCATTTCACCCTCCCCCCACCCCTTCCTCTCTGGTAACCACCAATCTGTTCTCCCTATCGGTGTTTACCTTCCACGTGAATGAAATCATGTGGTTGTCTTTCTCTGTCTGGCTTATTTCACTTAGCATAGTACCCTCAAGGTTCAGTTCATCCAAGTTGTTGCAAATGGCACGATTCTTTTTTTTATGGCTGAGTAGTACTGTGCATATATATTTTTTATATATATACACAATACACTTTATCCATTCATCCATTGTTGGAGACTTAGAATGCTTCCAAGTTTTGGCTATCGTGAATAATGCTGCAATGAACATAGAGGAGCATATATCTTTTCGAATTAGTGTTTTCATATTCTTTGGAAAACTACCCGGAAGTGGAATAGCAGGATCATACAGTATTTCTTTTTAAATTTTTTGAGAAATTGCCACACTGTTTTCCCTAATGGCTGCACCGATGTATATTCCCATCAGCAGTGTATGAAGGTTCCTTTTTCTCCACATCCTCTCCAACACTTGTCATTTCTCATCTTTTTAATAATAGCCATTCTGACAGGTGCAAGGTATCTCTCATTCTGTTGTGATTTGCATTTCCCTAATAATTCTGCAAATCAATCTTAACTCTCCTCTCTCAGCCTTCCTATCTAATCATTCACCAAGTCGTCTTGATAGGAATTCATCATTCATGAATCTGTTCATGACACTTCATCTTTACTGGTCACCTGGACTGCCATGGTACTCTTCTGATGCGTCTTTCTGCCTCATGTGTGGTCTCCCTTTAATTCACTGTTTTTCAGACTTCTAGGTGCAACCTATTAGTGGTTCATGAAAATTAGTTTAGTGGTTTGTGACCAGCATACTCTTAAATATGAAATAAAGTAGCATAGAAGACATCAGAATGTATCTCATTAAGAGCAGGTATTGTTTGGTGTGCTCACTGTATTGTAAAATATATTTCTCATTGCAGGTTTTAATCAAGTTTGGAAACATTACTCTATCCACTCTTTATACTGCAGCCAGAATGGCCTTTCCAATCAGATCACATTAATCACCTTGTCTAAAACCCTTCAGTGACTCCTCACTGTCTTCCTGGTAAAGTTGGAACTCCTTAGCACGCTGTGTTTGGCCCTTAGTGACCTAGACCTCCTAGCTTACTCCAAGTCGCATTTCTCTCCATCTTGTCCCAGCATCTGAGCTCTAGCTGAAGGAATCACAGGTAGTTCCATGAAAAGACCATAATCTTGCTGGCTTTTGAGCATTTGTTCCCCCTGAAGTGTCTCCTTATCCCCATCTGTCCCACTGGACTGCAAGGTTTTTGAGCATAGGGAGTGTTTTGTTCATCATTGTGTCCCAAAGCCTAGTGCAGTGCTTCTATGTTATCTGTGCTCAGTATACATGCTGAATAAATGGATGCTGAATTAATTCACTATTTTAAAGATACATAAAAATACCAAACACTCAAAAGCAATTTTCCTGCCATGACTACCTTGCTTCGAATAAAGGAGTGGTTCTTTTATTACATGTAAGATAATGTGTGGTATTATGTAATATGGAACGCATATTTGAAAACATGTAAGGGTCTCCATTTTGTTTACATATGATAGACTATACAAAATGAACTTCAAGTGATCTTGTTACAAAGACTAATAGATTAAATTTAGTAAAAAAATTATTTGGTTTTCAAATAGAAATTGCTGAATGGTTGAACTGAAACAAAGATTCCACTTTGATCAGCAAAGTTTGTTCAAATGTTTTATACTTTATAGTGATCTGCTTTTATATTAAAGGAATCTTTTCCATTTTAAACTAGAATCTTCCAGAAGTAAATACTGAGAACAGTGAAGTGTCAGTGGAAACATCAGAAAACACCGTCCTACAGAAATGTAACTCTGGGCAAGAGACATGGGAAGAAAGCACTGTGCATTTTTGTTCAGATACTGAATACAGAGAAGAGGAGGAACAGAAAGAAGACCCACTTACAGAAGAAATCACTGAAGGTAACCTAAGGTGGACCTGCCGAAGTGCTCTGGAGGCCGCCTGTGGCATTTAGGGGATATCAGCTGCAGTCTTTGCTTTGAGGACCTTGTAGTGTAGTTAGAGAAATAGTGAATTCATCTGAATTCACTGACTGAATGTTACCGACTTTAGAAAAGCAGTCACTACAGAAGTAAAAGATAAGGTGGGCTTGGGAAAAGACAATGGATGTACAGAATTTAAATCTCCAAATAATTCTTTTTTAGTGGTGGATATATCAATAGAAACAGAAAAGATACACATAGAAAGAATTGAAGGATTAGGTCTTCACCAGGCAGATGTACATCTGGAGGCTGAAAATAACAGAATCTCACAATCTTAACAAAACAGGCTTCCTATGAGCTATGCTTTACAGTCAGTGTTTTTGGGGAAAAAATACATTTTGCTTCCCCTTCTCATCAGTCCTCGACTTTTTGCATTTTGGTTTTGCCTTCACTGGTTTGCTGAGAATGTTCTCTGGGTTACTGATGCCCTTCTGATTACCAGATCTAGAGAACACTTTTCGTAGTTCAAATGACCTCTTTGTAACCACTGAAATAATTTACTAATCCGCCCACCTTCAAAAAGAGTTGTTTTAAAGACAGTACTGATTGTCTGAAGGTATTCAAACCTTGGCTGAACAACCACTTGGTGGAGGTGTTGTAGAGAGAATGATTGGACTAAAAAGCCTGTCAAGCCCTGGATTTTGTATTGTAGATTACTCTGACTATACTGAAATGTTGAAATCTATGGTTAGAGCCCAGATGAATAAAATTAATGTCTTAAGTAGATAGTCTAGACACTTGCCCACAAGTATTCCAGAATTTAAAAATATTTACAGGGTAGTGAAAGAAAAAGTGATGACTGTTAAGTCTTGAAGAAACCAGCTAGCAATTTCTGGACCTAGGTAGTAATGGAAATTAAGAGTATAACCTGTTAGGATAAATTAATTTTTATCTAATCAGCTATGTATTTATATGGAATTGTACTATATACTCAAAAAGCAGCAACAGAGTAGAAAAATGAAAAGCATTTTGTAATACCCTCAACTTACTCCCCCCTTTTTAAACCAAAAATACTTTTGCTGTTATGAAATAAAAATTTAATATAGGTAGAGCCAAATATTTTAGCATGCTAAATATATGCTTATGATGATAAAGGAAACTCAATAGGTAAAACTGGTGTCATTATGTTTGTGTAATAATTGGCCAATGAAATATTTAAAGCTAAATGTTTTTATAAAAATAGGCAATACATATATCTTATAAAAGCAGGCTTTAGTGTATAACATCAAAATTTACTGTGTTCTCATCATGACAGATCTGCAGCTTTTTGAAAAAAGCTCCAAGAATGAAATTGATACTACTGTACCTCTGGATGAAAATCAAAGTGAAATCTCCCTGAGCAGAACCCTCTGCAAAGAAAAAGGACTAGTTAGTCAAGGACAAAGCCTGAATGTTACCGACTTTAGAAAAGCAGTCACTACAGAAGTAAAAGATAAGGTGGGCTTGGGAAAAGACAATGGATGTACAGAATTTAAATCTCCAAATAATTCTTTTTTAGTGGTGGATATATCAATAGAAACAGAAAAGATACACATAGAAAGAATTGAAGGATTAGGTCTTCACCAGGCAGATGTACATCTGGAGGCTGAAAATAACAGAATCTCATTTAACAGTATCTTCAATGAGACAGCTCACGATACAGATCAGAAAGATGTTTCTGAAGATGAACAAAATGCCAGAGAGAAGGAAATTACAGACAGTGACCAAACCAAAGCAGATCTGGATTCATCTCTAGATGTAAAAAAGAATCCTGTTGTGTGTCAGAAGTACATTTTAGAGGATTCAAATGATGTTATGTTAGATGATAAACAATGTGAAAAAAACCAAAATCAACTGTTAAATAAAAACAATGACAACATACTGCCATTTAAACAAACTTCCAGTTGTCAGCAAGTCTGTGATACTTCAGAGAAACCTGAACTGACGACTCCCTGTCACACAGCAGTCCACCTCCCCACTTCATGTGCTGCTTTCAGTGATAATCCGAAAGTACTTAGGAATTCAGATAAAAATGGTAATGTAATGTCTGTGTTCCTGAAACCCAACTCAAGCCCTGGGAACAGAACTATATGGAAAAATCTGAAGGATATGCAAAACAGTCAATTTAAGAATTGTCTGGGATATTTGGAAAACAATGTGACCACCTCCCATCTTGAGGTTAACAATGAGAATATACATGCTTCACAAACCAAAGATGTGAACACTGCTGTTCACAAGAAGACTTCCACAGAAACACAGTTTTCCAATGAAGAGAGTCAGACTGATGACAATCAGATAACAGAAGCCACAAAAAATGACCTCTTCCTTTTTGTGACTGTTAATGAAAGACAGCACACACTGTTAAATAATACAGAGAAAACAGAGTCATTAAATGACATCGTTTCAGGAAAAATTTACAGTGAAGGACAGCTGGAAGAGTCATGTTCTTTTCACATAGAGGCATCTGCAGATTTAGTAAACAGAAGTGGAAGGTCAGCCTTTGATCTTTCAACTTCAGATAAAAAAACTGAGAAAACTCCAGTATATGTGAATTTTTTAGACCCCAGTCCTTGGTCAAAAGTAAATCAAACTGAAAGTCAAACAGTGAGCACTTCAACTTCCAGCATTCCTTTGTTGCTGAAGGAGAGACCAATAGGTCCATCAGAAAACAAAAAGACTGTTTCTATGACACTTTGTAAAAATGTTGCTGTCTATGATGGCAGGGAGGATATTGGACCAGGTAAGAAATCAAGATTTATGTTTTAATTCTTTTAAAATTTATATTTCTACTTACTATTCTTGGTAAAAATTCTCCAAACACATTGTGTTTAAAATGAAATAGTATTTTTTTGCCTACACCTAAAATATTCCATGTACATATATATGTAAAAGGTTTTATTTAAATGGAAGTGGATTTCTTTTTATCTAAATCTGAGTCAGTACTACCAACATGTCTTGAGGTACAATTCCATTTTGGAAATTTAAAAAAAATTATTTTCATCAAGGAACTAAAAATAAAAACCACCACAGGTCTGGGTCATTAATTTTAAACTCGAACACCTACACCTACCTAATCTTCTTTTTACTTTCTAGAGCAAATGCAGTGAAATTAAGGCTTCTGCCAGTGTGACCGTTTTTTTCTTTCTATACTCAAAAAAACTTCCTTCTCTCAGAACATTTTAGTCTCTTATGTTGTCACTTTCTTCCTGCAATTCTCTCCCTTTCCTTAATTTTTCTCTTTCATCTGTCCCTTCAGCACCACAAATCCAGCTCTTTGTTTTATAAGTGTTACTGAGGTGTAAGAATACATTTTGTATCACTGATGTTTGTCACTCTTTGAAACACTTTGAACTCAATTCTTTAGGGGCCGGATCCGTGGCTGAGTGGTTAGGTTTGCGCGCTCCGCTGCAGCAGCCCAGGGTTCGGATCCTGGGCGTGGACACAGCACTGCTCGTCAGGCCACGTTGAGGGGGCTTCCCACATCCCACAACTAGAAGGACGTGCAACTAAGATATACAACTGTGTACGGGGGGGTTTGGGGAGATAAAAGCAGAAAAAAAGAAAAAAACCTCAATCCTTTAATAATTATGTACCTATATTGCTACATTCAAATGTTAACTATTTCAGAGAATAGAAGGCCTATTCTATTCTTTAAAACCACATGAAGTAACAATGTCCTCCAAGTTTTGCTTTACAAATGCTCCAGGATAAAAAAATAGGGGGAGGTAAATGGATGAAATACATGACTTAATACTGATGGGTACTGAAGCTGGGTGATGGATACACTGAGGTTCATACTCTCTACTTTTGTGTATTTGAAATTTTTCATATTATAAATATTTAAAAATAAAAATATACTCCATAGCACATATGGTGCTGTATAAATATAACGAAGATAATAAGTATATTTGTTTACTAGCATGAATGAAGTACTGTAGAGAAAAATAGAAAACACTGTAAACCCTCATTTCACAAACTATAATTTTCCTAATAAAATGTATTATCTTCAGATTCCATTACTTTTGTCTGTCAAATGCTGTGGTCAGTCAAGGGCTGGTCTAACATTTACCATTTTCTCACAGATCCTTTCTTCTAAATTAAATCTCAATGATACAAATCATAAGGATGGAAGGGGAGATGTCTAAAATTCTGTAGAAATTCAACTTGTAAAATACTCAAATTCCTAAGTATCTTCTAACCTTCAAATTAGACTTGTTTCTCTACATCATTTTGATCTATTAAAGCCCAGTGACCCTCTACTAGACAGCCCTTTGTTTGCCTTACTATGGCCGGTTTCTTTAAATATATTTTATAAATCTGACTTTTAGTTGGTTTCAGACTTTTCCCATTAATCTGAATTGGTAAGATGTTCACTACATAAATGTTTACATGTGTGGGCAATGCAGTAACCAGGGGAATAAGCATAACATTTTATGTGACTTTTGTTTTATAAGATATTTATATAATTAACATTTTAATGTGAAATCAGGTTTTAGAAAGTAGCAAGAAAATTTTTTCTGAAATGAAATGCCCAATGTAAGAAACTTACGTGAAAACTATAAAATGGTCAAAGTAAAAAGAAAACAGAAAGTTACTTTTTAACTACAACAGCGTAGGATCAGAGAAAAACAAGTTCAGTCACTAAAATGAGTGCCTGGAGAATAAAATTCAGTTGCTGCCATTTCCTCTTTGTCAACCAGATACTACCAGCATCGACAGAGCTGCTGACACTTTGAATAACTCGAGCATCCATCCAGATCCCAAGGGAGAGCCCAGTGAAGCGAGGAATGCGACTGCAAAGACTTTTTATGATTCTTCTTTTCCCACAGAACATGTAAGTCAATTAAAAATACTGCCGAGCAGACCTTACTGAGCTAATTCTACAGATATGTGTAGAACTGTATGCATCTGGATGCTTTAAGACCTAACTGATCTCCAAAATAATATCAAGAGGGCAACATGGCACCATTTTTCACAATTAAGGTTGATGGAAAACAGCAGGAAAAAGTCACAGTGTATAAATCAAATAGATATAATCCAGCCTGTTTTGGGAAGGAGAGTGTGAGGTAGTGTGTTATGTACTTCTATTTTTTAGTCAACTAAATTTAGGAATAGTGGCATTTGAGCATTTATTTAAACTAAAAAAAAACAGATCACCCATCTGAACATTTAAAATTTTACTTTAATCAAAATTACCTTAACCTAATCAATTAAGTTCATTTGTTTTTACTAGTGCTTAAGGTAATTTACATTATTTGGGGAAAATGACTATTGCAAAGGCAGAAGTTTATCTGTTTTAAATTACTTCATTTGGAACACAGTATGTGAAAGGACCCATTAGCCATAAATATATGGTATGAAGTATGAATATAAACATTAAGCAAAGTATTTGTAGATCATATGGCTCTGGGAGTCCATTTGTTATATGAAAAGCAACTAACTATAACTGACAAGTTTTTTTGTAAAATTTGTAAGTTTTTTCTTCATGTGTAAAACTTCAGCACAAAAAAGGCTGTACTCTTCTAAATCCAAGGAGACAATTATAGGTATAACTGCTAAAATGTAACCTAAAAAGGTTAGGAAAGATTACGTTTAAAAAAAAAACTGCATAGTGACATGATTTTAAGGTCACTGTCTATTTTCAATGAGAATTATGTCACTAACACAGTCTTAACAGCTTTTAACAATCAGGATCTACCTTTTCTAATTGAGCTCAGCAACAGTTTCAGCTTGATGTGTTACACGTGTGTAACCTTTAAACTATGGTAGCCAAAGCACAGTGAACCCGGCACCAGGAAATCTAAGTTCTGGCCAATTGGACAAATCATACAATCAAAGCAAAAAGGAGACTTGAGAGTATAAAGCTGAACACTCATTTCTAAGTAGGTGAATATTTAACACTTAGAAGATGACTGCCCTATTTTCAAACAGTTGAAGGGTATGATGGAAATTTCACACCTCGCTTTCAAGCCCATTTTAATTAACCCAATAAGGAAGTTCTTTTTGTTTAATTCCTAATGCTTTTCCTGTAATTAATAGTTTTTAAGAATTTACCTTTATAGAATTTAAAACTTTTTCAAAGAAATATTCCTGCAACAGTCCTGTATGCTACTTCTA
Organism: Equus przewalskii; assembly: GCF_037783145.1. Taxonomy (NCBI): domain Eukaryota; kingdom Metazoa; phylum Chordata; class Mammalia; order Perissodactyla; family Equidae; genus Equus; species Equus przewalskii. The sequence continues at coordinate 98,451,071 of NC_091836.1, read as the reverse complement.
TCTTACAGATGAGGAAGCAGTGACATAAGGTGAAATAACTTTCCAAAGTCATTAAGACACAATCTGCAATGGATTTAGACTAGATATCTTGGCTTTTAGTCAAATGCTGTTATCAACTTTCATAATCGGAAAAAAATGTTCCTTTTCAAAATACTGGTGCATGTATGGGGCCAGCCTTGTGGTGTAGCAGTTAAGCTCACACGTTCCGCTTCAGCAGCCCCAGGTTCCCCGGTTCAGATCCCTGGCGTGGACCTACTCACTGCTTATCAAGCCATGCTGTGGCACGTGTCCCACATAAAATAGAGGAAGATGGGCACAGATGTTAGCTCAGGGACAATCTTCCTCAGCAAAAGGAGGAGGACTGGTGGCAGATGTTAGCTCAGGGCTAATGTTCCTAAAAAGAATACTGGTGCGTGTAAAAGAAACCCAGCTCACTGGCTAAATATACGTCTTCTAAGTGCTTATTATCATGTCAAGCTCTATGCCAAGTAAGCATCACTGTCCTGGCTGAAGCTTGATTACCAATTAACATCCAGTGTGGGACAAATTTAAAAGCGGATTTATTCTTTTGCCTAGTCTACTGAAAATACTATTATCTCTGTCTGGATTAAACTGGACCAATCCAGTCTCTTTATGAAGCCCATTTATACTTAATATTTTACACTTTTCTGGACCAGGGACTGTCAGATGACAGCTGGTGGGACGAATGCACTCCCTTGTTTTAGTTACATTAGAGCACAGCCGCACCCATTCCTCTACCTATTGCCCATGTTGGTCTTTGTGCTGCATGGAAGAATTCAGCAGGGGGAGGGAGGCCACTTGGCCCACCAAGCTAAAAACATTTACTTCCAGCTCTTTACAGAAAAAGTGTGCCAACCTTGTTCTAAATGAAGACAAATGAATTTTATGAAGACTACACCCAGAAAGTGAATGGAAGTTCTTTGTATTTTTATGTGTACTCTCCACACCAATCCTGTTAAATTCTGGGTAGATATTATGAGCTAGTCCACTTTCCCCCTATAGATTCAGAGCAACGTGCAAGGGGTGTTTTTGTTCTTGGAGGGGGTTAAGTTGATAGCCTGCTGCAATCTTGATTATACCCAGGAATGAGGAGGAGACAGAGGGGCCAGAGTAAGCAAAGAAAGCCACTTAATTGTACACATCCAATGAATTAGGTTCACCTGGTTAAATTTTCAAATTTACAGCCTGTCCACCCCAGGCTGAAATAAAAAGGACTAGTACCAGGCTGGGGGAAATTTTAGGCCAAAGAGTAGATCTTTTGAGTCCGACAGAAAGAGGTTAGGAGGTAAGCGATTTTTAAAATGAGGAAAGAAAGGAGCAGCTATGTGACGACACATCTAGAACTAGAATCGCTGCTGTAAGCTGCAACCTCAATAAAGCTAAGTGGGACAGGCTGCTAAGTGTAAATTTTAATCTCCGCTACCTCTTGCTTTCTACTGTACAGCCAATCCCTGCTCATGCCCCTCCCACCAAGTAGGTAGTTAAGAGGAAAGAAACTAAAGCAGCTATATGTAAATGTCTCCTTCCTTTCCATCATCGTTAAGATAAAAAGTCACAGAAACAGGTTTTTAGAAAATTGGGTAATTTGTAGTTGATGTCAAATGCATCAATCAAGCATTTTGATGGCAAAACAGGACCATTAAATCATACACATCATCAAACATTTTACTTCAATATCTGTAGCAATGTTGATTTAGATTTGACATATTTCTCAGGACTGGATGGACGATTTACACTCATTTTGGCCCTGTGAGCTAAATGAGTTATGTTGAACACACTTATATGCCAGACATTATCAGAAATAGACATTTATACATATTTTTATCCATTACCAGTTACTCTTTACAACAGTAGTTACAAAAAGCATTTTGTAACTAAAAGGAGCTGATGAGAAAACTGAGGCCCACAAAAGTCAAGTGACTTGCCTGAGGTCTCATGGTGGTCCCATGCTGATACTTGTTTTCACCTCTATGATTTCATAAGCACACAGCAATCAGACAGACAGATATGAGCACAAGATCACCCGAAGGATCAGGGGCTAAGACTTTGAGGGGATGGTGGCTGACTGTAGAATTCTCAAGAGCCACACAGAGCAGTCCAAAAGGAGTAATTCTTAGGGAACTGAGATTAAATGTAAACACTTGAGCCCATTTAAAAAATTACTACTAGATAATCTCACTTGGAAAACGACATTCTTAGCAATATGTCACTCTTACCAGTGAAACCAGAAAAGAGTTTAATGTAAGACAGTACTCAAAGATCTTCACAAAGATTTATAAACAAATGATATTCCTAACAGTCTAATTTAAACAGCAAATGTTTTCTAACAACTTTAAATGTCCAACAAATATATTCAATTACAGAACATGTCAGAGCCATGTTTTTAAGACTTTTAGAAATAGAGGGAAATGCTAAAAATGTTTTTAACACAGCATAGATGATATATGATTCAATTTTTTTGAGAAAGTGTGTGTGTCTGTGTGTGTGTGTGTGTGTATATATATATATATATATATATATTAAATATCCTGGTCTCTTCTATATATAGAAGAGACCAGGATATTTAATCAAAATGTTTAGTGGTGGTTGATATCTTGGGTAATTTTAATGCAATTCTTATTCTGTTGCATATTTCTAAAATATATTCACTTTTAACAGAAGATTTTATCTGGGAATGTATCTCAGAAAATCATGAAAGACTTTTTTTCAAGAAATTAACTTACTTTTGATAGAGATAAATTAGAAATCAATGTTCAATAATAAATTATCACACATCCATAAAAGGAAGTATTTTGCAGCCACTGACAATTGTTTGTAAGAAATTTTAATGACCTAGAAAACAGCTCACACAAGGAAAAGCCAAGATATGAAATTCTACAGAATGAGTATATATGCTAAAAATAGAAAAAAGCGACTAGCAGCAAACAATAACAAAATGTTGACAGGTCTCTCTGGATAGTGGATTACTAGTAAGTTTTAGTTTCTTTATACTTTTCTCCATTTTCTAAATTTTATCATCAGAAAAGAAACCTTGAAATGAAAAAACAACACAGTATTTTAAGTATGACCCAATGCAGTGCCTTGGAAACATGCCAACTTCCAAATACCTCATTGTTCTTCCTGTTTCTCCAACAATGCTACTCTGAAGCATGAGCGGAAACATGAAGTAAAAGGTAGTTTTTATGTGGCAGTTTACTTCCGTTAGCATTTTTAGTTTTCCCCTGGCTCTGACAGAAGATACAAAACATAGACATGTTTGGGAAGGGAAGGGAGTAGAAGACAAAACAGATTTTTATCTGCACTGTTTAAATATCTTTTCTTTCAATGTAAGCTCAAGACCTTTTAGAAAAATGTTTGTGGTATCCCTGGAATATATTAGGGATCTTGAATAGCTACTAAATAAACCTACAAATTCAATTCACATTTTATAGTTTTTTGGTGCCAAAATTACTAAGATAGTTGTTGGGAATTAGCCAAGAAAATGGTGGCTTTATCACATACTCATACTTACAAAGGCTTAAGGATTTTCTTTAAACTCTTTTGGTTGATGACTATTTTAGAAAGTGAGTAATAATTTCAATGGTAAAACAAGTTTGATCTTTCCTAGGTGAAAACAAAGCCTCTGAAATCAACTCTGCTACAAAGCCATTTCCAGGCAATCAAGATTAAAGATACTGATTCTGCTAGTGAAGATGACTGGCAGAGCTTGATAACAAATCAAATAAACAAAATAGAAAAGTTCCTAAGCTTAGAAAACGAAAACCAACCTAAAAAAAGAAAAGCAGAAGAGATGTTGGAAAAAACAACAGATTAAAATAATGCTTTGATAAATGCTTTCAGTGGTGAACTGATTTAATAGAAATACTGATGTGGTTTTGACTAGAAAATGACTTTTACATCCTAAGCTTTACATGTGTACTTACTGTTCCAGCTTTTTCTGATGTAAGAATTATATTACTATGTTTTCACTCAGCAAATGCTTCATTTAAGATAGCTAAGATGACAAAGTTTGCTGTTAGCATCTAATACCCCTTAATTAAATGTCTTTCCTCCATATAGCCTTTCATCAGAGTTCTTTTTGTACCTTCAAAACCTTTCCTTACAGAATACAACTTACCTATTATACAAGATAGACACTGACCCCTCTGTAATTTATTACTTTGTATCCTCTGAAGACTGACTTCTTTTAAATTTGAGACAATAAATGTCCAGAATGTAGTCAAATTTCAGTTTATAATGTTTTACTATGATTTAGATCTTTTTCCAAAAGGAACAAAATGATATAGCATAAAGATTCAGGTATCAGAAAGACTCAAAAGGCTGTTTTTCACTTTGTTCAAGTTTTGTTTCCAGGCATTAAGTGTGTCATACAGTTGTTGCCATTGCTGTTTTCCAAATGTCCGATGTGTGCTATGACTAAAAAATTGAGAAATTAAAAACAAAGTTACTAGTCAACCTTCTATCCTCTGGTATTCTTTCACAATGCTACACTCTTGTATCTAGTTAAAAGCAAGGTTAAATATACATAAAAGACATAATTTAGAATTTTAAAAGAAGAATTAGAAGCTTATGTTTTGTAAAAATCTTTACCATATTGGTCTCAAACCTTCTATTTACCCGAACTACATAAACCAGACACAAAAGTCATTAGTATTCCAGCCAATGCTAAGCCATTAAATGAAATGTGCTGGAAAATAGGACTCTTTCATTAAATAAGCTAATCACATTCAGTCTGAACTTTAATAAAATTATGATAAATAGTTGCTATTTACAGTCAACTGATAAGAATACCACCTTGGTTCTCTAAACATTTAAGTGAAATAATCAGAAAAAACTAAATTGTCTACAAAATGCTGCAAAGTATTAAAATGTCTTACCTGACAACAACTTTTCTCTGGGTCTGATCAATTTTGCAATAGACCATCTTAGTTCTTACCGCTGAAAAAAGATGTTTTACAAGATGTGTTACATGGAAAATTCCCAAGAAAAACAGGCTAATATATAGGTGTTTCTAAAGAAACTGACCAAGTAGCAGTTTTCTAATATTTTACAAACTAGCTCTTTGAATCTAATAACAAGCACAGCAATATGATTTAACCAAGAGGAAGGTCATATATTGTCCTCTGACTGCTGGGCCAGTCTATCTAAATATCACACAGTTTTCATGAAGAATTCCAGGTGTTCTCCCCTACAATCACATATGGAAAGGAAAACTAGTTTCCTAATAAGGTATTACTTCTTTATAGGACTATTTGAGACTTAGAACATTAGAAAGAAACCATGTCAACGGTTCTATACATTTTATTAATCTTAATTAAATCTATCCAACTTTCAAACATAAAAAGCTCAGAAAAAATTCCTGATTATCAGTTAAATCACCTTATAACGCAAATGTTGGGGAAGAAAGTTGTTTCTAGGCCAATCATAAAAACTGATAATGATTAATGTTTGCAGATCATTTACTACATGCAGGCACTGGGCTAAGTACTTCATTTAATCCTCACAACCACAAATTAACCCCCACATCCCTTTTTCACAGGAGAAGACCTGGTCTCAAACCCAAGTCTGACACTAAAACCTAGGTGCTTAACTACTATGGTTTACTGCCTAAAGGGCTTTGTTCTATATGATTTCAAGGGACAGAACATACACCCAAAAGCCCACAGTGATTTATAATTCCATTGAATTTTCACTCCATTACAAATATAATCTGCAGAACTACTAAACATACACATTTGCTACAAAAGAATCCAGCTTTGTTGGCATAAGGCTCATTTTCAAGATTAAAACTCTTCTGTTCCATAGGGTAGAAGAGAAACTCTAGAAAAGAAAGCATTCTAATTGTCTTACCATCAATAACAAATGCTTCAACATCATCAGCTCCGATCTGAAGTTCCTGCTGCATTGTGTCGAAAGAAATTTCTTTATTTTCCACTGCCATTCCCATAAAAGTAAGCAGTCTCATTTTTGCCATGTTCTGTTCATGTAACAGACCTGAATAACACAAAAGTCAAGCCTGGTGAGTATACATGCTAATAAAAGACCCGCACGTTACAACTCGTGTAAATGTGGAAATCACTCTTTGAGCACTGTTTACAGAGGAATTTTGATAAAGCCACTTATGTTTGCAAACCATAAACTGACCCCTAATTAAACTATGGAGTGTTTCAAATCATTTCTCTAGAACTACATTTCTTCATTACTATAGTCCCACAGGTGATAGGTTCAAAGAATGGCCTATAAAACAGTATTTTTAGGCCCTAAACATTTCGTACATCTTTCACGTTTTATATTTATACATTTTAGCAGATAAAATGTACAAAGTACATTTCATAAGAACATTTTTATTTAACTGAATTACTGAAGCTTACTTTTACTAATAGATCTCCAGTGAAACACAGAATTCCTTATTTACTTACTATTTGTTCTGTGTCAGTATTACTGGTAAAGTTTAAAAACACTTTCATATACAATCAGTTACAAAAGCACTGCGTTTCCCTTCAGGTAACTCTGGATTAAAATGATTTGTGCTATGGGGGCCAGCCCTGGGGCATAGTGGTCAAGTCCAGTGCGCTCTGCTTTGCCATCTGGGTTTGCATCTCAGGCACAGACCTACACCACTCATCAGCCATGCTGTGGCGGCATCCCACATACAAAACAGAGGAAGACTGGCACAGATGTTAGCTCAGGGCTAATCTTCCTCAAGCAAGAAAAAGAAAAAGAAAAAAGATTAGTACTAGATAAATAATACCATTAACAGTGGTACTTGTTATTTATAAGGCAAAAGTAGAAAACTGTACAAATAATGCAAACTTTGCCTTCTGATTTGTAATGAACCATGCTATTAGAATTACTCAGATCTAAATTGTTAGACCTAAAAGGAAACTTAAACTACCTTGTCCTGATCCTTTCACTTTAAAACACAATAAAACTGAAGAGCAAAGAAGACTCAGTGAGAAAGTGGGAGTACTAGGCCTAGAAAATAGGTTCATTTATAAAATAAATGACTAGAAATACAAATAAATACAAATCCTGAATATCCAAATTATTACCCATTCCTAAGTAGAAGCTGAATTATAACACATTATACATATTGATTCAATGCTAACTTATTAAAGTTTCTAATAATCTAGCATCACATGGTCCTTTTCTCTGAACTTTCAAATTATGTAAACTCAAATGATTGATCACATGCCCTCTAATAATTAAGAGATTACGTCTGTAGTGTTAAAGTTCTAAGCCTTCCATGAATAAATGTGAAATTTAAAACATATATTAGCAGAAGACTAGGGAAGCCCATTAATATAGGACATAATCATCTGTTAATTACCTATAATTATGATGCAGGCTTTCTATCTGGCACAGATTCAACAAAAACATGCTCATCATAACTCAAATGAATGAGGTACCCAAGTAAGGACTGCTACTCTGATTTAATGGAAATCTACAAGCATCAAAAAATCAATTAGTGCACATTAACCCTAATTAACAAATGCAAATTAGATACTGATTAACTTTCTGAAGCAAGAAGGTAGCAACTGGATCACACCAGATGACATCGGGACATGTAGGGCAATTCAGTTGACACAAGATAATGCTACCACTGGCCCAAGTTGTCACTGTTAATAAAACAATGTGTTTTGATAAACCGATGACACCTGTGGAATCTATACATTGGTAACTATACTTTCAGATGTAATAAATAATACATCTAAAACCAAAAGTATACACATTTAAACAGCTGTTGTCCCCAAAGCATGTTTTATAAGCAAATTTCTAATAAAAGATTGCTAATTTGCATAGATGTTCAAGAAACAAAACACAGAACAGGGAATCTGACTTCCAGTTGGCACAATAAATTAGGAATATTATGTTTTTCCTATCCCAGAGAACAAATACTAAAGATTTTTTTCCTCAATATTTGCAAATACAAGAAAATTCCTTAACATTTCCAGTTCTACAGGCAGATACAGTTCTATTTCAATATGATAAAATGATGGAAACTCCTATAATTTCTAAGATCTAATTAAAAATGTCCTTGAAATTAAATTTATTTTACTGCTACTCTTTGAGTATTACAAGCTTACCATAAATCAAAATACTTATCAGAGGAATGAAGATTCTTTCTAGAATGAATTATGTAAAACCATTATCTATCTTACATGTGGAAACCTGCATTTAAAAACATTTCAAATTGATGTTTAAAGTCACTACTTTAAAACAAAGAACCAAACTTAAAGCCTTGAGGACTCTTGTTCTCAAAATCAAACTATTAAACCCGTGAAGCAGGAGTTAAAGACTTGCAGGAAGCTGTGCTTTGTTTTATGAAAGTAGAACATTACCTTCAAAGAGGAAGTCACAGTGTTCTGTGTCATATTTCAATTTTAAAGTTATAAAAAAATCTAATTTTATGGAAACATTTATTCATTACTAATATGTCAAAACCTTAATGCAGTAATAAAAAAATGTGCATCATTGAGCAATTTCTGCATTGTCACTGACCCCTGTCTTAAAGTGCTGCAATATAGGAAACGTAATTTTAATGCACGCAATAGCTTATGAACCAGTGCTCCTTTGAAACAGTCAATTACACATCAATGGGGGAGTGTCAAAGTGTTAATTACTACTCCTTTTTCCTTGGTGCGTAAATAAAGAGGTTGCTGACATTAACATTCCATCACATAGCTTCATGCCACAAAACAAATTAACTGGGACAGAATGCGGTTTTCTGGGTCTAGTGCACCTGGCAAGGCATTCTACACAAACACACTTGCATCTCCTTTATCTCAGTGTATTTCAAATGCCTTATTATGTTCACAATAATTCCATCTTCCCCAATTCCAATGGCCGCACAAAATTTACAGGTGACAGGAATTAATGATTACCAAATTGAGGACTAATAGTATAATCAAAGTAGATTATAAATGTATTCTTTATCTACACCTCAACCAAGAAGACTAACAATTCAAATTTAATATGGAAAATACAACCAACCTCTAATGTATTTTGATTACTGCCTAGTAGGAAAACAAAGCACTTTAGTTTCATATTTGACTTCACTCTCAAAAAACTTTTTTTAGAACAATTCAAACCTGTTCAACTATAGATTTTCTATGTGCTCTGGAAGGAAAATACTCAATATAAGGAGTTTGTTCAATGAGGATAAGTAAGACTCAGTTCAATTTAGCAAACATTCACCGAGCTCTGATGCTCTAGAAAGAAAACTCAAAGACAAAAATCACAAAGCTAAGACTTACTGCGCTGTCTGCAGCAGACTGTAGTGAGGGAAGTTGCTCCTATCACGTAAAATCACTACAACTCCATTTCTAATTCCATCTACAGCTTCACTTGGATCTGCTTAGCAATACTGTATACTTCTATAATTTGTTAATGGGGGAAGGGAGGGGCACCAAGCAGAAAATACTGTATTAGAGGGAAAAAAACTATTTCTGTTACAGTTACATGACTATGGCTTAAAAAAAAAAAAGCACCACAAATATAAATCATGCATCTAAGGAATAAGGCCTTTTACAAAGAAACAATTTTATTTTAAACAATAATGTTTAGCTTAATAAAAGTACCTTTAATCATCCAATTTTGTCAACTCTTAAAATGAGTACAGGGGTGACTGTGTAATGACGTTTTGGTCAACAATGGGCCGCAGAGACAAAGGTGGTCCCATGACATCAGTACCATATAGCCTAGGTGTGCTGTAGGCTGTAGCACCTAGGTCTGTTAAGTGTGCACCACAATGTTCACACAACGACAAAATCGCCTAACAACGCGTTCTCAGAACACATTCCTGTCATTAAGCAACTGTACTTCCAAAAATCTCCATTATGATCAAAGTAATGGTGATCCTTTAAGGTGCTTTTCTGCTCCATCCCCCATTCCGAAGTTTTAAAGACACAACATATCAATGGAATTATTTCTATCCAAATCCCTTCTCAGCACCTGCTTCTTGCTAGAACTTTACCTCGAGAATCATGTAGAGCAGAGCTGGCAGGGCCTGAAGTCAAGAAGCTCTTACACAGGGGAAAAATGCCCAGGTTTTCTGACTCCTAGCTTCATGCTTTCCATCACAAACACTCCCTCCAATACCCTCTTGGGTTCATTCTGAGTCATCTTTTTGATTGTCTGCCTGTGTCTGCTGCTGTGCCATCATACACCGGTCAGGGTAATCTATACACAAGGCCACAACTGTGTTTGCTGTACCCCCCAGTACGTGATAGTTCTGGAGGAGCACGACCCCGCCCTCTCTGCCCCTCCAAAGAAGAAACCCCACAACTTACCAAGTGAGTCAATGAAGTCCTTATTATTCTGATAAAACTTGACATATGAGGCCAATTTAGCACTCACGAAAATGGTTAAAAGCTATACAGATAGACACAAAAAAATAAACATACCATATTCAATACAGAATTAATATTTACACTCAAGACATTTTTAAGACAGTGACTCTGGGCAATAAAACTCTCTACATTTCTTTCATTGCAGAAATTTCAATCTGTTTGCTCAAATCATCATCTAAACCATTTGCTTTCACAAGACTGACTTAGATCACAGAGTCAGTAAATACAGTGAGTTCTAAATGATCTACTCCAAAAGATGGTGGTAATGGCATAGTACAAAAGGAAAGTCATCCAAAATCTATTTAGGTTGGCACTTGAAAAGTGCATTCATGTGTTTTTAAATATCAGATTTAGCTTCCTCACTGGGGCTAGCTAACACTACACACTCAAGTGGAATCTGTACTAAGTTCCTAACGGCCAGGCAGGCATGCAGATGAAGGCAAGGGAGACAGAACGAGCGTGTGTCCAGTGGCTGGAGAAAAGGTCGCCCTAAGTTTCAGTCTGTTTCTGATACAAAAAGAACAAACAGTTCTCTTTCCAGATCTCTCTAATAGTCATGTTCATTAACACAAAGAAAAAAGAGTTCCCCTTTAGTATGTTAGATTTAGGAAAAGAGAACATTTCTCACATTAAGGATAAACTACTTACATCATGAATGAGCTCGCCTTCCAAAAACTTGACAGGTTTCAAAGTAAGAAGATGGTCAAAAAGAAATGCATTTGGATCTTTCAGTGCTCGTACAATACACCTTAATTGGAAAACAAAAATCCAAGCTCAGTCTTGAAATTCAGGTAATTTTCAGACTGCAAAATACATTTAATTCAGTAAAATATCTAAGAGTTCAATATACACAACATAAAAAAAAGCTATGGATTGGAATTGAAACAAGCCAATAAATCAATTTACCAGATATATCTGCTTTAACAAAATAACAAAATAGCTGTAGACAAAAACATAGCTGGAGAGAAAGCACCACCAAAGGAATCAAAGAACAAAGACAACAGCAGCAGCATCTAGAATGCACCAGATACGGAGGTGAGCGCTCACCCGCACCATCTCATTTAACCCGCAGACACCCAGACACACAGTATTACCATGCTCTAGAAGTTTACTAGTGATGAAGCTCAGAGAGAACTTGCCCAATACGTGCTAATTAAGTGGTGCAGGTGAACACAGGCAGTCTGACCAGAGTCAAAGATCTTGTCCTCTCACTACCCTTTCTACCAAACCCTGTCATGGACAGTTCCCCGTGAAGCCATAACCCTAAAGAAGTTACCATAATTTCCATTTCACAGATTTAAAAAACTGATTCTACTCTTATTGTTACTAAGTAGACCTGGGACTGTTTGAAGACATTATTCTCATTAGCAATGGGCTAATTTTGAGCAAGCCCCCACTGTTCTTCATCTACACACCTTAACACTACGGTAAAACCAACCCGAGATCAGGGTCTGCCTCACGTTGGCATTATCACCCCGTACCAGCAATACCTCAAACGGTAAACACATTATGGCTATTTCACAGGCTCTACGGTTCTTCGAGTATCAAATCCTGAGTTTTAATATCCATCTCAAAACCACCACAGAGCACACAGCATCAAATGGCTTTGGATCACTGGTGGACGTGAGCACAACTTCAGCTCTCTGAATGAATACTCAGCTGTCATTAGCAAAGCGCATTTAACGTTACCTGTGGGCATCAACTCGAGCCTGGGAAGCATTGTCCTCCGTGTAACTTCCTAGCAATTCCACCATGACTTTTGAAGCGGCATCACTAAAAAGAAATACTGCTTTAGGAATTTCAGAATATCATTATTACCTTTGATTCATTCAAAAACATTACACTAAGTGTCCAGTACTGTGCTAATGATATATCCAACGGTGACCAACAGAGACATGGTCCCTGCTCTATGGGAAAAGTCATGGAACTTTCCTTCCAGTAGGAAAGACAGATAACTAAGGAAATAAATCAACCAACAGCAAGCACCATGAAGGATGGTGAGGTAACAGAGTTACAAGAGCAGAGACTGGAAAGAGAAGGTTATTTCAGAGAACCAGCAAGGAAAGTGTCTCTCTGAAGAAATGGCATGGGGCTGAGATCTAAAGGATGTAACACAACCAGCCATGAAAAGTGCTGGGGGTGGAAGGTGGGGGCTGGACTGCTGTCCAGGCAGACGGAAGACCAGGTACAAAGACTCGAGGTGGGAGAAAAGTTGTGTGTCCCCAAAACTGTTAGGACAGTGCAGCTGAAGCTGAACCAACACCAAATAGTTACATAACTTCACTAAAGATATCTCTCCAATTAAATTATCCTTAAAGTTATGTAACCAACTTTAACTGTAACAAAAAGCACAAAGTAATTAAAACTCATTCAATTTGAACTCTTAGAAAATGTTTATTTTCACCCTTCATTTCTTCCTTTAAACTGATGAATCTTCAGCTAGTTATAGAAAGCTTTGCTAAGTAAGAGACAGGTTTTTTTTTCTTTTTCTAAGAATAGTTTTTTTCCCCCATATCTGGATTCAACCCAGGTAAAATCAGTAAGAGCCCTACCACTTATTTTAAAAACTTAAAGTTTTCTAAAACTTACTACAAAACTAAGGTTTACCAAAATGTATAAATATAATTATAGGAGTGGTAATACAGTATAGTGATACAACTAAGAATTCAAAGAAAAATTTTAAAGGAAAACTATGTTTTACTCATTGTTAATTACTTTGTGTCACACGTCAAGCACAGGTTCATTTCATTCTCCAGTTTTAGCAGCCACAGTATACTTTAATCTAGTTCCTCTTATCAGCTAAAGAAATCCGAATTCACAAAGATCAGATAAAATAACCCACGTAAAGTGCGCAGTATCTGACAGATAAGGGCTCAAGAAAACGTTCACAATTCTCTCTCATCAACCACCAATATAAACAAAGTCATTAAGAAGTACCTATAAACCTAAGAATTCTTGCTCAAAGGGCAAGGCCAATCTCAGAATTCAATTTAGAAGCAGGAAAAAAACCATACATTTTCTGTGTAGTAGGCAAAAACCAAATCTTAAGATTTAAATCAGCAGCATGACAGAAATTTCGTGTTTATATAACCATCCTTGTCTAGTTCCCTAAGTGAGGGCAGCATTTATCCATTCACGTGCCCAACCCCTTGGGAAGATGATGGCTGACAGACAGGTTCCTGGTCTTCACTGAGCCTATGTCACAGACATCTTAACAAATGGTGCCAGGGGCCACGACAAAGGCAGAGGGTGCTGTGAAAGGCAGGCATCAACCTTAAGATGGGAGGAAAGTTTCAGGCAGAGAAGCAGCTGGGCGTAGGTCTAGACCAAGGGGAGGCACACATTCTAAAAAGGGCCTAACTATTTTAGGCTTTGCAGGCCCTCTGGTCTCTGCTGCAACTACTCAAGTCTTGGCAAAGGCAGACAGACAATACGTAAATAAGTAAGCATGGCTGTGTTCCAACAAAATTTTACGGACGCTGAAATGTGAATTTCATGTAATGTTCATGTCACAAAATATTCTTCCTTTGATTTTTTCCTCAGTCATGTAAAAATTCAAAAACCATTCTTAGCTTGTGGGCCATACAGAACAGGTGCCGGCTGCTGCTCTAGACTTGAAGAGCACAGTGCTTCTGCAGTGACAGAGGTTCACTGTGTCCTGATGTGACAATCCAGAGGAAGGGTACGTGTGAGCGAGCAACAGAAACGGAGGGAGGGAATACCCATACAAACAAAGCAAAGTTTTGTAGTTTGTCACTGCACCACACAGAAACAGCAAGATGAAGATCAGCACATTCACAGGCCTGTGCTACAGCAGCAGGGAGGGTCCATGTCAGAAAGCTACTTAATGCCACACTCAGAATTCTGTACTGTGTCCTGAAGAAAATGAAAACCTAACAAATGACACGCTGAAACTTTTGTTTCACAAAATCATTGTGGTTGCAGATTGGAAAGAATAAACAGATCATTTTAAGATGTGTTGCTTGGAAACAGACTAATTTAGAGGGAGAAAATGATCAATTCATTTGGTCACATTGAGTTTCAGGCATGTATGGAGCACATTCAAGTAGAAACAGGTAAAAAGCAGTTAGACATTAAGACCTGAAGCTCAGGAGAGAAGCATGAGCTAGAGACATGGATTTTCCTTCAGGAAATGACAGAAGCCATGGGAAGAGATGACACGATCCAGGAGAGGAAACAGAAGGAGAAAAAGGTCCTCGGCCCAATTTTTGAGTAGTACCAGCATTTAAAGGAGCAGAGAGTCATTTACAAAGGTGTCTGAGAAGGAGCTGTGCAAGCAGTTGGAAAAAAACAAGGAGGGGTGTGTCGAGAGAAGTTTCTGCGAGGGAAGGGCTAACAGTCACATGCTGCTAAGGGGTCAAAGAAGACAGTGGTCATACAGTGACCACTAGACTGCATCTGTTCTTAAAAATGAAGGAAGTGACACTCAAATACTGGAAACTAATTTTCACAACATCAGAAAACTAGGAGAAAACCAGGGATCTTATACTTGCAAAATGTTTTAAAATATTTTATCTAAAAGCTGTTGGGAAGGGCATACACTCTAGTTCCATAAACCACTTCATATTGTTTTACACGTCTGCTTCTTGTAGCCACTGTTTTTGCACCATGTTTATATTTTAGAAACAGCCATTCATCCAACAAATATATATTGACTGCCTACCAGTGTCAAGACACTGCTCTAGTACTGAACCGAAGTCCCTGCCCTCGTGAAACTTACACTAATGCGGACAGATAGATAATAAACATTAAAATATAGTCTGTCTGTTAGTAATAAGTGCAATGGAGAAATAATACCAATGAGGAAAAAAGCCATTCAAGGCTGGGGGGATATGCTACACATACAGGCAGCCAGAGAAGGCCTTTCTGATGAGGTGACAACTGAGCAGATACAAAGAAGGGAGGGAGCCACGTGGCTACTTGGGAAGCAAGCGTTCCAGGAAGAAGTGCCAGTGCCAAGCCTCTGGAGCTGGCTTTGCCTTTCACTCTGAACAAAGCCACTGGAGGGTTCTGAGGAGAGGGACACCACGATCTGACCATCCATATGAAACAGAACGTTCCGGAAGCTGTATTAAGAACCGACTGTAAGGGGCCAGGCCCAAAATGGACTGGTCGAGAGTAAGAAAAATGTAAGAAAAAACAGTAGCTTAGACCACACGGTAGCAACAGAAGCAGGGAGAAGATGGCCTGACTTCAGAATTATCAGAGCTGACAGGACGGGCTGTTGAATAGACATGGGGTAGGAGACGAGAGAGAGAACCCCAGGTCTTATTTTTGAGCAACAGGAAATACAGAAATGGCATTTCTTGAGTTGGAGAAAACAGAAGGAAGAGCAGATTTAGAAGGAAAAATCAATGATTCACTTTTCCAGATGTCAAGTTTGAAATGCCTTTTGAACATCTGAATGGAGATGTTAAACAGGAATAGATATTTGCAGTCCAGAGGAGAAATACGGGAGACAAAGATGTGAAAATCACCAGCAGACATATGGCATGTAGAGGCCTGAGACCAACGATGGCAGGCAGGCAGAGGTGGCGCTCACCCAGGCGCCCTGGGAGCATCTGGACGTGCACAGGAGCTGCTACGACGGCTCTGACGACGGGAAAGCTCTGTGGCATTTGAGTAAGTGAGGCCACGGACGCTGAGTGTCCTGCAGTGAACCTAAGAGTCTAGCAACACAAAGAATCGTCCCACCCAAGATGCAATAGGCACTCAGCCTCCCTCACAATCAACATCATTTTATTTAACTTACTAATCTTGTTGATCCTCTGTCACGTATCAAACACCGCAGCACTGAAAGCCAGTATAAAAATTGTGCAATAAAACTAAACTGAAGACTGATTACTTTTTCTAAAAGTTTTTAACCATTACGGGAAGAGAGAAATTGAAAAGCTAGGTCAAAAAGGTAGGATTGTCTCTTAACACTAAGAACGGGGCCAAACCTCTCATTCAGTGGGCATCCTGAACTGGGTATAGAGAAGAATCAACACTTTGGGATGAAGTTGCTGGGCTAAATACAAGCCTTAGAACCCAAGGCCTTGCAGAAGCCCCATAGGTACTCATTTACCACAGTCTCTTGCAAGTTTCGCCTCAGGGGTACAGTCTATTACAGAACAAAGACACTTCCACTGCTTGGCCCTCACCACCATTAAGCAAAAGTGGCGGCACTCCTGAGCTAGGACGCCAAGCACCATTAAACAACTCAGTCTAATCTTACACACAGCTTTGGGATTAACAGTTGTTACCATTTTTAGAACAAGAGCAAGTTTTGCTTTTCAAAAAGTTTAAAGATGGGGAGAAACTATTTTAAACTTTGCAATTATCTTAACTCAGTAGGCAGAATTTACAGGAATAGATTTATAGCAGCCCCGTGGAGAACTAAGGAGAGAATCAGTCACCCTGCTTGTCTTTAAACACAGCCTCCACCCCTTAGGGTGCCTGCTCATTAATTCTGAATACCTTTTCTTACAATCCACAAGCGCCTCATAAAGGAGCCTTAAAAGGGTGTGTTTCTTTTCAGTAGTGAGGTTCCAGTCAGAAATCCATTTTCTAACCTACGATGAGATTGACAAAAAGAGGAAATTTAGTGACAGAGCTGAACATATTTTCACAATTTAACAGATTATATTTAGAACACACATTTGCTACTTATTTTAGTCATGATATAAAAGTGCACCTTTTAGAAGCAGAATAAGTATTCCACATAACTCACTTGATCCAGCTCAGTTGGAATATACTGGATGGCCCCACAAGATGCTGCCACTTTAATGAGGCTGCAGTAGACTGTGTATCGCACAGGAGTATTCTTATCCATCCCATGGAAAAGGTTGCTTAGCCTGATTAACAAACAAACAATAAAACAATTTTTGAGATCAGTAACTATGGTGATTAATTTGAGCTTATCTGTTCTCACAACAAACCTGAGACAAATACTATTAATAACTTCACATTACAAACACGTTCGTTACAAGGAGAGAACTGGGGTACAGAAAGGTTAAGTGACTTGTCCAAGATCACACAGCTAATAAGAGCCATAGTAGACAGTCGAGTTCCAGAATTCTTGCTTTTAACCATTAAATGACAGTGACATGAAAAGAACCCCTTGAAAAACTGAACCTCTTTCAATTCTTAACTTACAATTGCAGTCTCAGAGAGGGGCGTTCACCTTCCCGAAACTTGACCAGCTTTTCACACAGGCTTTCAATCAGAGCTTCTTGCTTATCTGGTTCCAGGATCAACAGGAGGGATACCACGCTGTTCATCACACTTTCAACATCTACCCATAAGTGCAAAACACAACAGAGATACTATAAGACTTAATGTCTTATAGTTGAATTACTTGAATACATATTTCCAGTGTTTTAAAACACCAAAGACCATTAAACAGAAACAGCTCAGAAAGATGTAATCCAGCTGCTGTAAACCAGTTCTAGAGGACACTCTTCCCTCAACAGTGTGCAGAGTACTAAGAACACGGTACACGCAAACTCAAACTAAACCAGGTCTGCTGTACAACTGACGTTCAAAAAGCAAGTTATACATTTTATTAAAGAAGAAGGAAATTATTACCTAAGATTTTGTTTTCAACTAGTAAAACTAGTTAAAGAGTGATTTACAAGTTTATATATACACTTTCAATTTTTACTAGCAAGACATTCAATTATTTGGAAGTTACTGGTTAGGTCTTAGACTAGGATGCTTTCTCAACTTAAAAAAACTCTGTACAAATAGGAAACTATTTAGAAATAAAATCTGTCAACTTTCTGGTTGGGTCACTAACTTTCAAATCTAAGATATCAATCACATGCCAAGTTTAATCTCAAATCTTAACTAGAGATTTCAGGACTCACAATTTTCAAGATTTTTCATTTTATCTCAATAAACAATCAGCCAAATAATTAAACAGCTTTTAGATTACCTGACATTATATCCCATTAGATACTAATCTAAACCTTCTAAAAAGGAAAGAAGAGCTTCATTTCTTTCCTTCAGTTTATTCTGAAATTAACAGTATTTAGCGTGTGCAACAACACAGCTGATGTAAAAAAGATGTTTTGTCAAAACAGGCTAACTTCATAGGTATAACAGATTAGAATAAACTGAAAGCACGTGCAATGATAAGATTAAACACAACAGGGCTTAAAAGTTCTAAGCTTTGAAACAAATGCAATTCACAAGAAAGCTTAAAAATTAGGTCCTTTAGATTAGTAAGAAATATTACAAAAAATTAAAAACAAACCTTTGTCATCTTCCTTCAGACATACATCACAGGCTTCAATAATCTGGGCTAAATCTACATGAAGTCCACCTTCGGAGTTCTCCTCTGAAATTTCCGCTCCCTTGGATTTCAGGTAAGCTCGAAGCTCAGCAGCCTGGTGAATCAAACAGGGTTGATATATACCTATGAAACCATGATCGACAAAACACGAGTCCTCAAGTCGTTCTGTTCTATTTCTGAAGAAACAGAACATAAATACTGAATTTAATAATGACTTTAACTTATGCTGAAGTGTCTCTCCCCGACCTCAGCCTCATCACAAGACCCAGTGGCTACACAGACCCACAGGGACCAGTGACATCCTGCCAGACTTACAGGATACAGCAAAAACTTCTCTAATATAACCTAAAGCCTTTTTCTGGGGTGGGGGCGGAACAGATCTGACTTGGTAAATTCAATTTGTTTTATTGTTGTTAAGCGTACATAAGACAGCTACATAAAAAAAGTCACAGGCATTACCTTGGCAAGAGAGTATTCATTTGTTAATTGAATATGTGAGAACCAGAGACAAACATTTTGGAAGACACAAAGATGAAAAGATGACACCTTTGAATGTTTCCTTGAATAAAATGTTTATATCAAATTGGAACTACTATGTAATTAATCTTTTAAAATGAAAATGCATATCTGGACCAGCAAGCACCTTTGGACCTATGAAAACAACTACAGCACTGCGCCCAGGTGTGCAGGCACTTCCTACTGTAATGCACATGTAATATTTAATAACCTCTTCTTTTGAGGGCCAAGTAGTCACAGCAGCCAAACAAGAATACAAATGGTATTTCAAACAATGAAATGAAGAACTGAAACAGACAGATGTAAAGATACCATTAGAAAATACACAGGTATCACATTTTCTAAACCCACAAGTAAGTCTGGCCACCTAAGAAAAATATTAACTCTGTAGATCTGATACTGCTACCCTTTCAAATAACACAGCGACTTCACGTCTGCGCTGGTACCACAAACAAGGTTTCGTTAAGACTGTCACCACATCCAGAGGACAAAAGTACCACTGCAAAGCCTCCTTCTCCAGGAAGGAAACATAACACGGTCCACAGAAAGGACATTTACTCAGTTTCTGCTGTGCAGACACAAGGCACCCTTCCTCAAGAACCATGCGATCGAATTTGTTGTTTTACCCGTCATCCTCGCAGGCCACACGCGGCCGCGGGGCGGTGCAAGCGAGGGACAGGCAGCCAGCACCCTCGGCTCCACTGCGTCACTGCCCACACAGGGAAGCCGGCCAAAGCGAAGCCCCGACGGCCCGGCGCCCGCGAGAAGCGACAGCGCCCCGGGCCCCGCCCGCGACTCTGCAGGCCGCCCGACCGCCGCCGGCTCAGCTCGACCCTCAGCTCCCGCCCGACGCGGCCCTGGGGACGAGAAGCGGCTGCGCGCCCGCACGGGAGCTCCAGCCGCGCGCCGGGTGACCCGGCCCCCGCACGACGGGGTCCCCGCCGCCCGCGGCCGCTCACAACCGCCCCGACCCTTCTCCCAACGCCGCGCCCGCCCGCGCCCGGAGCCCTGAGCCGTCCGTGACGCGGCCTGTAAGGGCCCGGCGATGCCCGGGAACGGCCCCGCCCTCACCCCAGGCCCCAGCGCCGCCCTGGGGCCGCGCGGCCGGGCGCACACCTGGTCCTCCTCACTGATGTCGATGAAGGCCGGGACGCTCATGGCGAAGGCCAGGCCGACGACGCTCCACTCACACACCACGCCGACCGGAAAAGGAGCTGGGCTGCGAGGCGGTGCCTCACAACCGCTTCCGGGTCACCTCGCGCGGGTCATGCGGGGCGGGGTCACCGGGACAGCGGGGGCCACGGGAGCCAATCCCAGCGCGCACTCTGACCGCGGCTGGGGGCGGGGCTGGGCCACGGGGGCCAATCCTGGCGCGCGCTCTGCTCCCCCCCCCCGGCCCCCCCGCGCCGCCGGCCGCGGCCCGTGACCTCTTCCGAGGCAGTGGTAGGGCCCGCGCGCGCCTCGTCGGCTTCTGCCCGCCACGGGCTAGGCCCCTTGGGTCAGGGATAACCGCTCGTGCCCGGAACAGGCGTTCCTCTCCGGCCACGCGCCCTCCACCGGCGGCCTCGGGCCGTCCCTGAGCCCCGGGATGCGCGTTGTCGCGAGCTCCACGGGTTTCCTCCGGGTTGTAATTTAGCCCCCTTCTCCGCCTTCGCGGCGCAGCAGCCGCAGGCAGTGTGCCCCGGGGGACGGCCTCTCCAGGAGAAGCCGCGGCCACGTCCCTGGCCCACCGCGCGCCGTCCCCGGGGTGGGGTGCGGAGGGCAGCCCGGCGGCGCGGGCGGCGCGGCCGGGGGTGGCTCCCCCTGGAAGTAGAGTCAGCTTTCCCTCGCGGCGGGCGACCGCGCCGATTGACGCCTGACGCCGCGGCGCGCGGGGGCGCAGGTGCGAAGCGCTCCTGCACGTGGCGGCGGGCCTGCGCGCGCGCCTTTCGGCGGGGGCCGCGGCCAGGTGGTGTCCGCGAGGCGGGGAGGGAACCAGGCTTGACGCGGCGGAGCGGGAGGCGCGTGGCCGGTAGGCAGGCGGGCGCGGGCGGCCGGAGGTGCGGAGAGAGCCTGGGGGCCCCGAGGGCAGGTGGAGTGTGCTGGGCGCTGGTCGGTAAACTGGCGAGGTTTACGGCACAGCAGATGCGGGGTGTGAGGAGAAAGGAACTCAAGGGGACGCTGAAGGTTTGGCCTAAATTCAACCCGACGTCCTCTAATATTCTGGGGTAGACCGTCTACTTGTAATTGCAAGTTTGTCTTTCATTTGAAAACAGGAGAAACACGAGGTCTTGATACACCCTGAGATGGCTGTTTAGGAAATTAAGTTTAAAAAAAAGAGAGAGGAAATTCAATAGTAGGGAAAAGGACAACCGTATTCTAATTCAAATTAAAAACACGAGATACCACTACACACTTACTATAAAAGCTAATTTTAAAAAACTGACATAGAATAATAAGGATGTGGAGCAACTAGAACGCTTATAAATTGCTAAGAGGGTAGTAAATTGCTAACGAATGCAAAATGGCAATGGTAATCAAGACAGTGTGGTATTGCCACCAAGATAGGTCCATCAAAGGAAGAGAATAGAAAGCTCAGAAATACACGTCAATTGATTTTTGACTAAGATGCAAAGGCAATTTAGTCTTTTAAACGTGGTGCTGGAACAATTCTATATCCATGTTTGAGAAAAATGAAACTGAATCCATACCTTCTGTATGGAAAAATTAACTTAAAATGAATCTTAGACTTAAATGTAAAATCTGAAACTATTAAACTTCTAGGAGAAAACATGGAAGAAAATTGCTATGATCTTGGGTTAGGCAAAGATTTTTTAGATACATCTCTGAAGGCGTGATCCATGAATGAAAATTAGTAGCAAATTGGACTTCCTAAAAGTTAAGAGCTTCTGCTCTGTAAATGACTGTTAAGAGAATGAAAAGACAAGCCACAGACTCGGAGAAAATATTGGCAAACCACACATCTGACAAACACTTGTATCCAGAATATATAAATGTATAAAACTCAATAATAAGAAAACAACCAACCCAATGAAAAAGTGGGCAAAAAATTTGAGCAGATTGCATGTCTGATAACTACAAGTAAAGACACCACCATTAGTTGTTAGGGAGATAAGAATTAAAACTACAATGAGATGCCACTATCTCCTTCCTCGAATGTCTAAAATGAAAAGACTACCAAATTTTGGCAGGTGTGTGTGGGACTGGGAAGGCTCATGCACTGCTGCTGTGAAAGTAAAATGGTACAATCACTTTGCAAAAGAGGTTTTGCAAAGTGGCAGAGGGGCAGTTTCTTACAAAGTCCAACATACACCTACCCCATGACCCAGCTATTCTACCCCTAAATCTTTACCCAAGAGAAATGAAAGTGTGTATCCATCAAAGACGTGTGCATGAATGTTCATTTGCAGCTTTTGAAATTTGCTAAGAGAGTAGTTCTTAAATATTCTCACCAGAAAGAAAGATAAGAGGTAAGTATGTGTGGTGATGGATGTGTTAACTTGATGGGGGGATCCTTTCACAATGTATACGTCTATCAAATCACCACGTTTACACTTTAAATATCTTAACAATTTTATTTGTCAACTATACCTCAATAAAGCTGAAAAATAGCTTTATTGAAATATAATTCCAATATCATAAAATTCGTGCTTTTAAAGTATACAATTCATTAGTTTTTAATGTATTTACAGAATTGTGCAACCGTTATCAGTATCTAATCAGTATCCAGAACATTTTCATCACCCCAAAAAGAAACCCTGTACTCCTTAGCTATCACCCCCCATCTCCCACCCTCTCAGGCCCTTAGCAACCACTACACTACTTTCTGTCTATGAATTTGTCTATTTTGGACATTTCATATAGATAGAATCATACAATATACGGCCTTCTGTGTCTGGCTTCTTTCGTTTAGCATAATGTTTTCAGGGTTGTGGCATATATCAGTCCTTCATTCCTTTTTATTGCTTAATAATATTCCATCGTTAGGAATACTCCACGTTTTGTTGATCCATTCATCAGTGGATGCCCATCTGGGTTTTCATTATTGCTGTTATGACTAATGCTTCTGTGAACATTCATACGCAAGATTTTGTGTGACCATATGTCTATATTTCTCTTAGGTATGTAAGTAGGAGTGTAATTGCTAGGTTATATGGTAACTTTATGTTTAGCTTTTTGAGGAGCTACTTTCCAAAAGGGCAGCAGGTTTATTTTTAATAGCCAAAAACAGGAAACAATCCAAATGTTCAATAGGTGAATGGAGAAACAAATTGTTATATATCCATGTAATAGACTACTACTCTACAATAAAAAAGATGGACTACTGATACATGCAACAACATGGATGAATCTCAAAATAATTTTGCTGCATGAAAGAAGCCAGACATACTTATGATTTCACTTAGAGGAAAGTCTAGAAAATGCAACTAAAGTGGCAGCACTGTAGACTGTTGTTGTGTGAGTGAGGGGCATGAGGCAAGGAGGAGGGAGAGATGGGTTACAAAGGGACATGAGGAAGCTTTGGGGGTTATGGATATGTTCATTATCTTGGTTGTGATTGTGTCATGGTTGTATACATATATAAGATTTAGCGAGTTGTATGCTTTAAAATGTACAGTTTATTGATACCATGATTATACCTCAAAATAAACAAATGGTAGGCAAAGCAAAAAAAAAAAAAGAAAAAGAGTGAGCAGGACAGAAAACATCTGAATAGACTAAACTTGAAAGGATTCATTCCTGCCTGGATACCCTTGATGACATAGAAACTTGTCCTGAAGGCTGGGGAATTGTGTGTGTGTTCTCACTGCTTTGCCTCCACCCGCCTCAGCACCCAGCACACGCAGGCACTCATTGGGCATCTGTTGGATATCTGCTGGTCCTGAAGAAGCAATCTCTGAGGCCCTCCCAAAGTCCCAGGAATACAAACTGAAAAATACATGTACCCTTTCACCAAACATTTCCAAGTCTTAGCCTTAGTCTTTTTGCTATTTTTCTTCATTCCGTGGTCCTTGTGAAGTGAAAGAACATCCTTTCAATGGAAGTTCTTGAGAGGGAGATGGTGAAAGGATACGGGCAAAATTATTTTTTGAAACGTTAAACTCTCATTCTTAAATATATGTTTATCTCTGTCATGTGCCAGGTACTATTTAGGCACTTGGGTACCAGAGAGAACAAAATAAAAGGGGTGCATCTTGAATAGGGATAGGAATGCTTATGTGCCCCAGCTTGAAATCCGTTTGTTTAACTTTCTCCTAATTGTCAAAATACAGGAAATTGCGTTCCGTTCCTAATAGCTATTGGGTAGGAGAACCACTCCCAAGTGGGCTATAGGGACCAACCTAATGGGAAAATGTGAATATTCTATATTCCTATGCTTTATATTCATTTAAAATGATATCTTATGTCAAATTGATTTTTAAATGAATCAAAAAAGTCTTAGCTTTATTTTTGTTAAATAAAATGTGTCCTGTGGGCTTTTTTTCTTTTTCCTTTGTCTCCCTTAACTCAGACAAGTGGTACAAGAAATGTCCATTCTATATATGGCATGTCCCATATGTGCCAAATGTTTCAGATAAATAAATTTGGAGCCAGTTGAAGAAATGTGGAGCCAGTTGAAATGGAACTGGCCAATTTCAACTTGATCCTATGCCCAAAATAAAATACACGCCCCTGGTGTATTAAAGGCAATAAGATAAGAGTTGTCATTTATACCATCACAATAGCTACCTGTTGTTATTGTATCATATTCTTTAGAGTTCCTTGAAAACATACCTAGAAACTATCAAAAAAGGAATTACCAAGAAGTTGAACAAAGTCACAATCTTCTGCAAGGCAATATTCTCTTAGCTGATTTTTACCTGAAAAATAGGAATATTTACAGTTTTTCTTTATTGTTTAATTTATCTGGTTTCCCTCTAGTGCTATCTCCTTGTCCTTTCTCATTAAAACTTCTGGAAAACCTGGATTTAGCTATATTTTTCATATTTCAAAGTTCATATTAATATATTTGCTTGAAATTTTATTATTGGACCAAAAGTACAATTTTTTTTAAGGAGAATGCTTTGCATGATATTGATATCTAAAATTCGTCTTCAGATCTATATCAGGGGACTCAAAACTATGAGATTATTCATCTGATAATGGAAAGTATATTTTAGTGTTAAAATAGTACATGTAGTTGATTACCTAAATAGTAGTGGTATATTATAGAGGGTAACCCATTCTAAGTGGGCATCATTTATAGTGATTAATCATCATCCTTTTACTGAACCAGTGTACTGTGAGCTCTGAGAAGGTGAGGATGTGTTCATTATTGCATCCAGTCACTTATCAAAGTCCGTGATACAAAGATCGTACAATACTTGTTATATTCGTGAATGATACTGTAAAAGTTAACTAAATTGATTTGTAATAAGTTTCGGATAATTCCTTTAAATTTTAATTTTGAATGAAAGGTAGATGACTGATTACAACATTTTAGAAAGTTATTGAAATGGAAAAGAGTAAAAAAAAAAAGGAAAGTGTGGCAAAGACTATGACTTGTCAACCTGCTGTCCATCCTCTTATTCCTTAGTAGCAAACCCTCTGTATAGTGTGGATGTGGCAGTGAACCCCTCTATGTGGCTAAATTTATCAGCCTTATTATGGCTAGGGGTAGCCAATGAGATGTAAATGGAACTTCAGGAAGAGCTTCTGGGAAAGCTCTAGAAAAGGAGCAGACCAGAAGCTGACTCTTTTGCCCCTTTCTCCCTCTTGCTGACTAAAACGTGCACTTGATGTGGGAGCTGCAGCAAACAAGCTAAACCCAAGACGTGCCCTTAAAGGGGAAACATGATAATGGAGAGGGAAGGTGGAAGGAGCCCATCCCTGATGACGTCAGGGAGATGCAGTGCTGGCCCATGACTGCCTACCTCTGGACTTCTTTCACATGAGAGAAAAATAAACCTCCATCTTGTTTAATCCACCGTAATACTGATTTTCTCTTAAATACAGCTGAACCTAATCCTGATTGACACAGAAAAGTTTGAAGTCTAACGTCATAATTTTGTAAATAAAAGGATTATGTAACTGCAGTTTAACAAGTTTTTATAATGTGTATCTGTGGTGGGAATCTTGGAATCTCAGTGCTGTTGTGGTGTGAAACAATTTACAAAGCAGCTGTCATCTAAGGATCTCAGAGATTTATAGCTAATAATTAAATTTTGCAGTTGTGATGCAACGTATGACTATAGAGACCTTATAGGTGAAGCAACTAATGTTTAAACCGGTTGATGGGTGGCTTGCCGGAATACACTGCACCTGAGCTATAGATTCAGCAGTAGAACTAATACAGTGCCTTAAATCTCAAACACGTTGACGATTAGAAAACATTAATCTTCCCCTTAGTCTTTTTTCATAAATTTAACTTCTTCACTTCACATGGCATAGCCAATTATTGAAACATTCATAAATCTGTTGAATTCAAGGAAGACACATTCATCATTTATGTTTTTAAGATGACTTCAGAAAGGATTGTCTATATCAGAGGGAAAAGCTTAATGCACTAGTCAGGAGGCTTGTTGGCTACAAACAGTGCAAACGGAAGAGGAGCATTAGGAGCTAATAATTTTTATATTTGGGGGAAAAAACTTACTATGTTGAGCTCCTGTGTGAGCCACACTAACCAAAACCTGTGAATTATTATTATTTTTTATTTGATTAAAGATGAAGCAACAGAGGCTCAGAGGAGTTAGGCAGCTTTGCCACCAGGAGACGCCAGCTGGATTCTTATCCGGGTCTGTCTCACTTAAAAGATGCTGCTCTTGTCTCTTCTTTTTCTGTTGGTTTGTGATGATTTCATTTTAAAAGTAGAATTTAAGGAATCTTTACCTGATGTAGAATATGTACCTTTAAAATAAATTTTTCTGTTGAAGTATAACTTTTGTTCAGAAAAATGTACCAATCATAAGCATACACTTTGATGAGTTATCTCTCATCATACACATGTGACCATCATCCAGGTCAAAAAAAGAGCATTCATTAGCCATCAGAGAAGTGCAAATCAAAACCCCTTCACATCCACTAGAATGGCTTTGATAAAAAAGACAGACACATCGTGAGAATGTAAAGTGGTGCAGCCACATTGGAAGACAGTCTGTCAGTTTCTCAAAAGGCTGTCTTTGCACCTTGATTTCAGATTTATGGCCTCCAGACTATGACAGAATAAATTCCTGTTGTTGTCAGCCAAAAAAAAAAAAAAAAAAAAAGATGATTATGCTACTTCCTAAACAAAAAAAAAAAAAGGCTGTCTTTGGCACTGAGGTGTGTTTCCTGGAGGCAGCATATTGTTGGGTCTTGTTTTTTAATCCATACTTCCACTCTGTGTCTTTTGATTGGACAATTCAATCCATTTACATTTAGAGTGATTATTGAAATGTAGGGGCCTAATGCTGCCATTTTATCACTCATTTTCTGCTTCTCCTGCATTTCCTTTGTTTCTTGTTCCATGAATTTTGGACTACCAATTCAGTTAGGTAGTTTCTATGTTGGTTTTCTCCTTATTTGTAATTTATGTCTCTGTTCTAATTATTTGTTTAGTGATTACCATGTGGTTTGTATAAAACATCTCATGGATGAGATAGTCCATTTTCTAATAGCCTCTTATTTTCTTAGACTAAGTCAGTTCCATCCCTTTACTCTTCCCCTTCTAAGTTGTTATTGTAACATCTTTGTTTCTTCTTGTGTTGTGAGTTTGTGGTTAAAATGACCAGATTATATTTATTCTTGGTGTTTCCCTTCCCTTTATCTTTAAAGTTATACTTAAGCATTTGCTAACCTATTCTGATGGAAAGCTGCAATTTTCTGATTTTGTCTTTCTACTTATCTCTTTGCTCAGGGTTTTGTAACCCCTTTCCTTTTTTATTTTCATGTATGAAGGCCTTCCTGAGCATTTCTCATTGTGGGTGCAGGGTGTCTTGTGGCAATGAACTCCCTTAACTTTTGTTTATCTGGGAAAGTTTTTATTTCTTCATCATATTTGAAGGATATTTTCACTGGATAGAATATTCTTGGCTGAAAGCTTTTGTCTTTCAGAATTTTGAATATATCATTCCTCTCTGTCCTAGCCTGTAAGGTTTCTGCTGAGAAATCTACTGACAGCCTGAAAGGGGTTCCTTTAAGGTTATTTTCTTCTGCCTTGCTGACCTTAATATTTTCTCTTTCTCATTGACTTTTGCAAGCTTCACTACTATATGCCTTGGGGTTGGTCTTGTTACATTGATAAAGTTTGGAGATCTATTTGCTTCTGTGAAATGGATTTCCAAGTCCCTCCCCAGGTTTGGGAAGTTCTCAGCTATTATTTCTTTGAACAAGCTTTCTGCTCCATTCTCCTCTTCTCCCTCTTGGATACCTATAATCCTTATGTTGCATTTCCTAATTGAGTTGGATATTTCTCAGAGAGTTTCTTCATTTCTTTTTAGTCTTACTTCTCTCTCCTCCTCTATATGATGCATTTCTATATTCCTATCCTCTAGATTTCTAATTCTGTCCTCCATATTATCAGCCCTACTGTTCAGGGAGTCCAGATTTTTCTTAATGTCCTCCATTGTGTTTTCCTCTCCAACATTTCTGATTGGTTCTTCTTTATAGTATCGAGCTCTTTTGTGACATACCTCCTAATCTCATTGAGTTGTCTATTTGTATTCTCTTTTAACTCACTGAGTTTTTTAATGATAGCTATTTTGAATTCCTTGTCATTTAGTTTATAGATTTCTGTGTCTTTGGGATTGTTTTCTGGGTACTTGTCATTTCCCTTCTGTTCTGGAGATTTAACATATTTTTTCATACTGCTTGATAGTGTGGATTTATGCCTCCACATAGAGAGTTTGGTTACTACTTCCACTTGCTGCCACTGTGGGGGATGTGGCAGGAGCTCTGTAATCTGTGCCTACCAGGATCCCTGGCAGCTGTTCCTGACTAAGCCCAGGCCACTCTTTGGGATCTCAGTGGCCCTGTGTGGTCTCCCCTAGACTGTGGGAACAATCACAAATGGGGGCTTTGGGTTGCTGCTGCCTGCTCCCACAGACTCACCTAGACATGCTCCCTCCTGAGGGACTCGAGCAGTGTTATGGTCTTTCATGGCAGCCAGGAGCTGGTTCATCCAGACTCGCAGCTCTGCTGCTGTCTGGTCCCACTGGATCTCACTTGCCCCTTCTGGGCTGCAGCAGAGCTATGGGCATCTAATGCAGCCAGACGTTAGCTCACCCAGCCACGCCACTTCTGCTCCTAGCTCGCCCAGCCTTTGTGCTTGGTGGCAGGGCCTCTCCACTAGGGCCGAGCAGAGATTCTTTCTGGGGCCACTGTGGGACCATGGATTTTCCCACTGGACCATGGAATAATCATGCTGGGGCTCCGGATTGTGATTGCCCACTCATGTGGTCTGGCTGGATCTCCCTTGCCCCCTTGGGGCCACAGCAGAGCTGTGGGTGTTTAATGCAGCCAGCAGGTACCTCACCCAACCACACCACTCCTGCTCCAAAGTCACCCAGCCTTTGTGCTTCGTGGTCAGGGCCTCTCCACTAGGGCCAAGCAGAGACTCTCTCTGGGGCTGCTATGGGACCGTGGATTTTCCCACTGGTCCACAGAGCAATCACAGGGGGCTTAGGGCTGTAGTCACCGGTTTCCGCAGTTGCACTGATGTGCACACCCACCCTCGGGGAGAAAATCTATTAGCTTGGCAAGGCTGGGGGCAGAGGCCTCTGGCTTCCAGGGCAGCCATGTCAGTGGTGTTGTCCCCTTAAGTTCCCCAGGGTAGCAGCAGCAGTAATGGTTTTTTAGGCTAGGTGGGCCATGTGGTTCTGGGTGTTGTTTCAAGAACAGCCATGAGCCTGTTTGTCCAGCTCACCCAACAATGCTGTAAGCTGCCCCAGATATTCTTTCTTCTTCTTTTTACCTTTTTGTTGAAACGTAATGTGCATACATATCTGGGGGCATACTGAGGGAGGGCTGGTGGGAGGGGTCCACCTCTGAGTACACGCATAGGAGGTGTGTGTCTGTGGATCATCTAGAAACAATAATAAAGCTGATTAATCTGCTTTTGATAACCACCATGCACAGTCACTTCTACATATGTCAGTGATAAAATTGTCCTCCATGAAAAAAATCTTTTTATGCCTAAGTTTTAAGCAATTGGTGCAGTTACTATTGAATTAAGAAATATATATGTATATACTATACATATACACCTAAATATCTGCAAGTAAAATCAGTACACTTTTATTTCTGATCCTTTAATAAGCATTGTATTCCATAATAAAATTAATTTGGAGGACTCCAAGTTGTACAGTTGGGCCCTGACACACGTGGGCTCAGCCACATTTGAGCATTTCAAGAGTAAGTCTCCAAGGTCTGAAATCTTTTGAGCTGGCTTTCGGCACAGATTGAGGTCCTATATATTTATGCATGTAAATAGGTGCAAGATGAACGACTGTACGATGATTATGAAGACAACGAAACAGAACTTGAATTCTGTCAATCTATGTGACTATGTGAAGTTTTTATTTCTATTCAAAATTTAAAACATGAAACTCAGGGCTGGCCCAGTGATGCAGCAGTTAAGTCTGCATGCTCCGCTTTGGTGGCCTGGGGTTCGTGGGTTCGGATCCTAGGCATGGACCTAGTCCAGCTTGTCAGGAGAGCTGCAGGGGCATCCCACATACAAAAAATAGAGGAAGATGGGCACAGATGTTAGCTCAGGGACACTCTTCCTCAAGCAAAAGGAGGAAGATTGACAACAGATTTAGCCCTGAGCTAAAATCTGTTGCCAATCTTCCTCACAAAAAAAAATGAAACAAATTAAAAAATAAAGCAGTGAAACAGAGGGAACGGCAAGATATAATATTTTTGTATGGTAAGTGCAAATTATGTGTCATACATAATATATTTTCCTGAATTTGAATAATATCTTTTTTGGGGGCGGGGGGGGAAGATTAGCCCTGAGCTAATTACTGCCAGTCCTCCTCTTTTTGCTGAGGAAGCCTGGCCCTGAGCTAACATTGTGCCCATCTTCCTCTACTTTATATGTGGGATGCCTGCCACAGCATGGCGTCCCAAGTGGTGCCATGTCCACACCTGGGATCCGAACCTGCAAACCCCAGGCCGCCAAAAAGCAGAACATGCTAACTTAACCGCTGCGCCACCGGGCTGGCCCCTGAATAAT
Organism: Equus przewalskii; assembly: GCF_037783145.1. Lineage (NCBI taxonomy): Eukaryota > Metazoa > Chordata > Mammalia > Perissodactyla > Equidae > Equus > Equus przewalskii. The sequence continues at coordinate 98,419,684 of NC_091836.1, read as the reverse complement.
ATCTTTAAAGATTGGCACCTGAGCTAACAACTGTTGCCAATCTTTTTTTGTTTTCTGCTTTTTCTCCCCAAATCCCCCCAGTACACAGCTGTACACTTTAGTTGTGGGTTCTTCCAGTTGTGGTATGTGGGACGCCATCTCAGCGTGGCCTGATGAGCAGTGCCATGTCCATGGCTGGGATCTGAACTGGGGAAACCCTGGGCCACTGAAGCAGAGCACACAAACTCAACCACTGAGCCACAGGGCCAGCCCCGAATAATATCTTTAAAATGGAAATTTCTTCTTTTTAATTGTTAATTTTTAGAAACTTATATATAATATATGTGTGTATACACCCATATGTACACACAAACACACATATACAAAATTTAACTAAAGAAAGAGTTTGCTGTATATGTTTCCTTTATGGCCATTACTATTTTAGTTTCATTGAAAATTATTTTGTCATGCAGAGGAGGAACATATTTAAAAATAAATACGCTAGGGACACCCCTGCACGTGTCATAAATGTATGATAATTATGATAAGTCTTCACAAATGCACATCCCAGTGTATCCAGAACCAGATCAGGAGACACTATTATGAGAACCTCAAAGCACACTGCCTGGTCCCCCCAATCACAGCACCCCTTCCCAATGGTCAACACCATTCTGATTTCAAACTGCATGAATTAGGTTTGCCTGTTTTTGTGTTAAATATAAATGGACTCATACAATATGCGCTCAGTTTCTGACCTCTTTTGCTCAACCTCCCCTGTGGGAGGTTTATCTGTATTGCTGCGTGGAGTTGCAGAGCGTGCGTTCTCATTGTATGGAGTGTCCTGATGTGTAAATGCATTGCCCTGTATTGACTTTCTGGTGCTAATGGGCATTTGGGTAGTTTCCATTTTTTGTAAGATTCATGGTGCTCCTAAGAGTATCCTAGGACGTGTCCTCTGGGGAAAATACATTGAGTTACGTACAGATCTTGGGGAAGGTTGTTGGTACACAAAGTATACCTATGTTTGGCAAATGATTTTCCAAAGTGGCTTTACTTTGTTAAATATCTTTTTAATAAAGGTATTTTCTGCATTACCATCCAGAATCAGTTTCTGCTCCTTGGGCCTAAGAACTTTATGATATAGTTGTCATTAAATATGGGAGATTCTACATTAAAATATAGTCAGTTTATTGTGAAAAAGTGAACAGTCTGGCAGCACTGGGTTAAAATTCCTACTTGTCAATCATTGATTGAAGCTGCACAGTGGCTGCTCCTTTAGCCAAGGCTGGTGCTCTTTGGTTTGCTACAGTCCCCACGACTCACTGTCACGTCCACCACAGTCCCCACGACTCCCTGTCACCTCCACCACAGTCCCCACGACTCCCTGTCACCTCCACCACAGTCCCCACGACTCCCTGTCACCTCCACCACAGTCCCCACGACTCCCTGTCACGTCCACCACAGTCCCCACGACTCCCTGTCACGTCCACCACAGTCCCCACGACTCCCTGTCACGTCCACCACAGTCCCCACGACTCCCTGTCACGTCCACCACAGTCCCCACGACTCCCTGTCACGTCCACCACAGTCCCCAGGACTCCCTGTCACGTCCACCACAGTCACCACGACTCCCTGTCACCTCCACCACAGTCCCCACGACTCCCTGTCGTCCCCACCATAGTCCCCAAGACTCCCTGTCCCCACCGCTCCACTGCTCCCACACCCAGCCTACTTTGTCATTCATTTTATATACCTAACCCATGTAAGCCCCTGAGTTTAGGATCTTGGGCAAGACTACTACCAAAAAAACAACTTTGTAAAAGCAAATCTGATTGTTGGTCCTCTGTATAAAACTTTGAATGGCTCCCCATTGTCTGTAATAACAGACCTCACTTAGGAATCACCTAGAGAGCTTTGCAGGTTCTTGGTTTTTCCAATCTCACCCATCATTCTTCTTGAGATTCTGCATCATTAGAGCCCAAGGATCTGCATTTTAATGAGGAAGCTAAAAAAGTCTGAGACAGGTGTCCCTTGGATCATGATTTGAGAAACACTGGCCTATTGAATGAAATTCCCAACTCCTTACCATGGCATATAAGGGCCATGTGCCTCAATGTCCACAGACACGTGCACACACATGCACACACACAGGCATTCACACACACACATGCATGTAAATACGCAAACATGCATGCACACACGCACAGGCGCACACCCCAGGTCCAGTCCTCCTGAACTGTTTGTGCTTCCTGAACTCATCGCCTGTTTCATACCCTCAAGCCTGCTCTTGTGCTTCTCCCTTTACCTTGAACATCCACTGTCCAGTGTCCACTGATGAGCACACACTAACCTTCAAGACTCCAATCAAGCCTCACTTCTTCTGAGAAGCCTCGTATGCACACTCCATCATGCCCTCCCTTCTTCGTCTGCCTCTGTATCCCGTGCATGCTTTATATTTGATCTCTCCAGTGTTATGTTATACTCATCCTCTGCCTGTCCCTACCGGTCTGTGAGCCCCTCAACAGCTGTGACTCTGAGTCTCTAGTCTCTGTTGCAGGAAGCCTAGCATGGTGTTTGATGCTCATTAGATGACTTAAAACATTGAGTCACTCAAAGAAAGTAAGCCAAGTGCACAAGTCATCTCTAACTAGATATACCTCTAGCTATGGAAATTCTTTTCAAACTATAAAAGGACAAAAAAAAAGGACCTAATAAAGGAAAACATATCAAATTTCTGCTGATCCAGAGGCTCCATGAGTGAGCAGGATTAATATTTCAAGATATGCACTCAAGGGTTTTCCTCTAAAGCCTCAGGAGATGAAGGTGGCAGGCCCAACTCCAGGCTGCTTTGCTCTCTAGACTGCTAACATCAGAATGAACAATTCCTGGCAGTTTCTTGCTGCAGAGAAAGGGTGTTCTGAAGCATAGTTGTTTTGGCGGTAGAAACAACCCAATTACATTTGAATCGAGCCAAAGACATGGTCCTTTATGCTCAGGAGCTCTGCCACTTCTATACAGATGTAACAGACACTACTTCTCGGGCCTGACGTCCTGCCCCCATATGCACTCTAAGATCAAGCTATAAAGACTCCTTGTAGGTTCTCAAATGGAAAGATTCTCCCCTTCTCTGAACTCGGCGAGCTTGTGCATGGCTCTCAAGGCTCTGTGCACGTATGCTCTCTGGATGAAGCCCAAGGCTTTCCTGCTCACTGTTTTTGACCACACCCTGCCTGGCCCCTGCCTCACTGGCTGCTCCTTGTCCGTGTTCCCGTCTCACGAGGGCTTACCGCTACCGCCCAGCCCACTGGAATGCTTTAGTTCACTTCCCTTTCTCCTAGACCAAGGGGACTGTTTCCTCTCTGTAGCCTCAGTGCTAGAACAGTGGTTGCTTGGTTGATGCTTTCTGAATTCCTGTGCACTCATTATGTGTCAGACACTGTTCTGGGCACGTGGGATACACCAGTGAGCAAACCCAGCAAAGGTCTACCCTGTGGGACTTCCATTCTAGCAGGGGAGACAGACAAGAAGACTGAATAAATAAGCAAATCCATAGGAAGTTAGAAGGTAATAAGTTCTGTGGGGAAAATAAAGAAAAAGTGGAGCAAGCAGGTGGGGCTGGTGGTCTGCAAATGGGTGGCCAGCTCACCCAGCAGAGGGGAAGCTGGAGCAGGACAGTCCGGGAGGTTTCATCTGACCTCCAAGTACAGGACGGAGCAGGAATCTCTCAGGTTAGAAGGTGGTGGTGAGAGGTTTAAAGGGCGTTCCAGGCAGCGGAAGCCTCACGTCCAGTCCTGAGACTGAGGGGGACGGGGCCGGGGAGGGTGCGTGCAGAGTGCTGGCCCAAGCAGTGGAAGCCAAAGCTGGTGAGGAGCACGGGGCCAGGATGCAGAGGGACTACCCTGCCCTGCTGAGGAGTTTGCACTTTACCCTGCAGACAGAGGAGTCCTGCTGACAATTTTATGCAGGGGAATGTCATGTTTATATTTATTCTCAGGAAGATAATTCTGGCAGATGTACTGGAGTGGTGAGAGAATGGGCAAGTCACTTAACCTCTCTCTTCCTCTGTTTTACCATCTATCAAACGAGACGAGCCGTATCTGCCCTGCTTACCTCATGAGACTTGGGTGAGAAATAAATGAGATAAGAGATGTGAAAACACTTTGGAAAGTATATGGCGCTGTAAGAATGCAAGCGGGTGCTCTTGTTGCTCCAGCTGTGCTGTTTGTGGATATGCTTTTAGAGAAGTGCAAAGAATCAAGGAGCAGACGACAAACCCTCTTCTGTCTCCTTGAAACAATAAAACCCAGTAATATTTTAACTTATTGAATGCTATTTCAACATTCCGCTGTACAAGACACTGAAGGCGCGAGTGACACTCCAACGGGAAGAGTTGTGTAGTTGCCCTAATGGAGATGATGGTTTGCTAAATGATGTCATCCCTCTGTCGTTCCACTCCCCTTGATGAGGCAGAATGGCCAGAGAAAAGCATGTCACTAGGTAGAAAATTTTATTTCATAACTGGTTGCATCATGCCAGCCATCCTTCCAAAAGCAATGCTTCTAAACAAGTTACAACATTTGGACATTTTCAAAATTATGAGTTACTTGGTAACAAATTTGACAGTCTCACTTCATGGAAATGTCTTGGGTCAGTCTACCAAGTGCCTTTCTCTCCTCGGTATTTGTTGTGTAAAAACAGGTCTGGGATGTATTAAATGATTTCTTTAGGATCCTCCTTGAATGCAAGTTCAAGTTGGCTTCACCGCCTTGGTATCACATCTTTCTATCTCCTGCTGGCCTGTGTAGTTCCATAAACTTTATGTGCATTTGTGTTCTCCTTTGTAGATTATGATGACAAAGTGTATATCTTTGTAAGAGTGGCAGTACCCTCTGTGTTTGGGAAATATTGATAGGGGACAATGTAATAAAAAGTTTAATAAGGGATATATTAGCTTCTTCCTGGCCTTTGTAGAAACATTATTTCATTTGTTAAACATTCTCTGAGTTGGTAAATTATCCTTTTACTCAAGGTTTTTAGTTAGGAATCATATACCCTTTAAGACACTGTTTTGATGAAGCGTGTGTTCAACTCAAACAAAGTTCTCGGGACGTGAGTCCTCACCATGTGCTCAGCATGTGGCTATCAGCTCAGTAACCCAACAATCTGACTAAGCAGACAAGACTCACACGTAAGAAACAATTTGCAAAAAACGCTATAGTATGAAATGTGCTAAACTGTGAGGCATAAGCTAAAGGAGCTACAGCAGCGAATTAGCTCGGTTAGAAACAATTTTCAGTTTCAAAGCTGATGTATCAATGTGTGCTACTGATAGTGAACATACACATGACAAGTTCTCCTTGCCAAGGGCCCGGTGTAATCGAAAGAGGATGGCTTTGGCACCCAGCTGACCTGGATCCCTCATCCAGCGTCTGAAACCTTTCCGTCACATGACCTTAGACAAATACTGAAACATCTACAAAATGCACCTATTAATAGTAGCAATCATGACTCTCGCAAATAAATAATGGCAATTCCTAGAAAGAAGATAAACATGTCACCATGTTTGTATTTACTTCTGCCTCTTACCACCTACCCAAGAAAGGATTTTTAGCCATATTGTGGGGTATTTTCCCAAGAGCTCTCAGAAATAGGGAAAAGGCAGTCATTTTCTTGTTGAAATTTAGGATTATATCCTTGGGTGATGAGAGTGCGTGGTGGGAAATATGATCGAATAGGTAGGGTGAGATGAATTACGAGGAAGCTTGAGAGTCAGGTAAAGCGATTAGGGAGGCCCCCGGCAGGACTTACGCAGGGGAGGGTCAAGATAAAGCGATGGGACCTGGAGACGGTGGGCAATGGGAATGGAAAGAAAAATCAGATAAGAAACATTTAAAAATACCATTTTGTCCTCTAATACTAAATGTAATAGGTGCATTGTAGCATTGTAGCAGGTTGCAAAGTATAAAACATATAAAGAAAAAAATAATTACCAAAGTGTTTCACCCTGAGACCCTCATTGCTTATGTTTTGCCATATTTCTTCCGAGTCCCTCCACATTCATTACCCCTAATAGACATTTGGGGAGAATACTGAAATAAAGATGATTCAAAACTTATGTCCCCTCTTCTGGGAAGCCTTCTTGGATTTCCATGCAGGATTCGTCCTCTGTGCTTATAATATTTTATACATATGTAGCAGGGACCAAAAATAATTTCAAACCAAATGAAATAAATGTAATTAATATCAGTTATTGTAGGAGTAGCTACAGAATTCTTTAAGGGAAGATTGCTCTTTTATTTATAAGAAAGCAACTTACAATGTGACTTTTGAGTTATGCAAAGGTAAAAGCAAGTCCTGCTTTAGGACAGAGTACTTCAGGATGAGTTGCTAAGTTGCTTTGCATAACAACGTAAAAGATAGTCTTGCTGTGAGCAGGGAGCATATCTGTAGAAATTATTATTTCAACAGGGCTTTTACTTGCTGGGGCTAAAGGAGAGATTTTGGAATGCTTGACTTGGGGGCACTGAGGACAGGCTGTAGAGGACTTCTGTTTCGAGGTTTAAGAACTGGCTCCTGCAACTCAACAGCAGGCAAATGGCTGAGCAGAGAGATGTCCTACAAGTGACTTACTGGAGGGGGGTGTCATCAATGGACTCTAGGTTCTAGCAATGTTTTCGTAAACACTAGAGTATTTATTAGCAGTGCTTTTTGGAATTAAAGGAAGCAATTATGATGGCTGTAAGTGCTGTAGCTTGCTGGGAAGATAGCAGCCTGGAGAACTGGCTAAGACACTTAACTGGATAAGGTCTTTATCACATCAGGTGCTGTTCTGAGACCTCTGCAGATATTGGCTCCTTTAATCCCGGCAACGACCTCAGGATCCCCAGTTTATAGATGAGGAAACAGGCAAAGAGAAGTGAAATCCCTCCAAGGACCCAGCAAGCAGTGGAGCCAGGACTCAAGTCTGTGCTCATACGCACTGATAGCCTCATCTAACAGGATCATGCCATGCCGTCCGCAGTCATGCAGGGTGGTGGTTCAGAGAATGTCTGCAGAGAATCAGAGGGAAAGAGGGTGCAAAAGCTGGAGAACTTGGGGACATGCATCAGAGCATTTCCCAGATATTTTCATGCGTGCCTTTCTCCCACCCAGGAGGCTGATTTCTTCATGGGCAGGAATGTGTTGTATTCCCTCTGTATACTCAGTGCCAAGCACAGTGGCCAGCACATAGTAAACACTCAAAAATATTTACCCAGAAGAGCACACGGGACACATCAATGATGACTTCAGGTGTCGAGTCTGGTTTGCTGAGAGAGTGGTGGAGCGACTGGGAGACAGCTAACTCTTTAGGTGGAAGGTCCTTACAGCCTAAGAAACATGCTATTATTTTGGATAATTTTTATATTTTTCAGCCTTTCTTCCTAGAAAAGTCTGCATTAGGACACGAGCTGAATTTTGCTTCTAATTTTCTTTCCAATGCCAAGGTGCAATAGGGCAGGAGCCGACCTGAGATTTACAGCCTTGAGTGTCACCAAGACCTCTGAGCACAGGCAATGAGAGCCATCATGAAGTTGGTAGGATTTACAGCATGTTTAAATCTTGTTCCAGCCCTAATATATAACAAAACACGGAGGAACAGTTAAGTAAGATTCATGTAGCATGCAAGGTGCACGGAGCCCTGAGCAAGGATGCCCGAGCCTGAACCTGGGGCTTGTGTTCCCTACTAACAAGACCACGGGGGACTCTGGATGACTGACACACTGCAGCTCAAGACATTTGAGGTTTAACTTAAAATAAAGTGCCCTGGATAGTCTGTGTTTCGTATTATTGCTATTATTGTTGTTGCTAGGATTAAGCCAAGAGCAAAAGCAAGATTTTACCTCAAAACCAAAAGACAAATAGGAAAAAATTCAAACACATACAAAAGCGGAGAGAACAGCATAATAATTCTTAGCCAGCATCCAGTTTCAACAGTCATTAACTGGTGGCCAGTCTTCTTTCATCCATTAGTCCTCACTCCGCCCCAGGGTTTTTTGAAGCAAATCCCAAACATTGTATCATTTGTCTATAAGTATTTCTGTGTGTAGCTCTAAATGATAAGAAGTCTTTTTTAAACTTACCACACCTAAAAATTAATCATACCCCTTTAACATCATCAAATATTGAGTTGGAGTTCAAGGTTCCCTGATGATTGTCTTGTTAGAGTTTTGTAGTTTGCTTGAATAAGGATGCAACCAGATTCTATACATTGTGGTTGATCGATATATGAGTTGTCTCTTTTAATTTACAGGTTCCCCTCCATCTCTCTCTTTCTTGTGATTTTGGTTCTATGGGGTACCTCACACGTGAATTTTACAATTGCATCTAACCTGTGTTATTTAGCATGTTCCTTTCTCCCTTGTATTTCCTGTGAATTGATTATTACATCTAGAGTGTTGATTAAGTTCATTTGGACAGGATATTTTGCAAGCAGTGGTTTCTAAGCGTGTGTTTCTATCAGCAGGCATGTATTCCTGCTTATTTTACTTCTTGTGATATTAGCAGCCACGGATCATCGTTACCCAGCTCCACTACTTCATTAGTGGTTGCCTTGATTTTTCTAATTCTAGAATTTTTTCGTTATTTATCAGTGGGAATAATTCTGTAAAGAGAAGCTTCTTATCAGCTATTTGATTACTCTAGGATGTAGTTCATATAAGACAAGTAGGATGAATGCTTGATTGTTTCTCTTTCTTTACCAGATTTTAAGATAAAAAGTTGCTTCCTTAACATCCTCCAAGGATGACAGGGGAGATGCTTCTTAAGTATCAGTTTAAACTCATGGATTTAGAGAAATTTGATGTATTTCAATCCATTGTGATTGTTGGCTAGTGGGAGCTTTTGTGAGTTGAATCTTGGCTCCTTGTAAGAGACCTCAGGCATCTTTGAAAGCATTCAGACTTCCACAGAGATGCTTCAGACTCATCTTGTAGCTTTCCTACTCTGGCCCAGAATCAGCTATTTATCCAGACCCAGAATCAGCTATGTATCCAGGGAGCTCTGGGTCAGTTTAGAGGGAAACAGTGTTTAGAAACCACAATCTGAGAACTAGGGGGAAAAGGACTTCCTTGAATTAAAAAAAATTTCTAGATCCAAATATCCAAATCTTTCAATATTTAGAGCACCACCCATTTAGGGCAACTCACAAGATTCCTAGAGATTTTCCTCTTAGAGAGTTACTTCTTTGGTAAAGCACTGTGTTCTTTGAACATTCATGTTTAAAAAAACCCACTACCTAGAAGGAAATGATAACAATATCATAATCACACTTGGGGCCTGTGGTGGGCTGAATGTGTGTGACCCCCAAAGATGTCCATGCCCAAACACCTGGCATCTGTGCAGGTTACCTTATATTACAAAGGAAATTTCATAGATCTGATTAAATGAAAGATCTTGAGATGCGGAGGTTACCCTGGATGGCCCGGGTGGCCCTAGTGTGATCCCAAGTGCCCCTGCAAGAGGAATACAAAGGGATGCTTGACCATAGAAGAGGAGATGGTGATATGACAACAGAAGTGGAGATGAAAGTGATGTGGCCACAAGCCAAAGAACGCCAGCAGCCACCGGAAGCTGGAGCAGGCGAGTTACAGATTCTCCTCTGGAGTCTCCTGAAAGGACTGACCTGCCCACGCTGATTTTAGCCCCATAAAACTTATTTTGGACTTTTCCAGAATTGTAAGAGAATACATTTCTGTGTTTTAAGCCATTAAATGTGTGGTGATCTGTTACAGCAACAATAATGTTACAGCAAACTAATATGGAGCCTCATCCTAAAATGAGAGAGAGGAAGTAGTTCAATGTATTTTGGAGAAACAGAAAGCCAGACACATCGTGACCTCGGCAGGCTGCTGGTATCCGGTGAAGGGCTGTGTTTGGATGAAAGAAAGTAAAGGACTCGTTCTCAGGGCAGTTGTTATGCTTCGTCTTCCACATCCATTTTCTCAACTTGAACCCAGGCTCCAGCCGCCTGGAGAGCCCCTTGGAGGCTCCAGCGCAGGAGTCTGATTGCTGACAGCAGCTGTGCCAGGTTTTAAGGAACGTGTGACACTCACAGGAGCAACTAGGTGCTGACGGGATGGGATCTGACAGCAGAGCGGAGGGGCGAGCAGAGGCCCCAGACCACTGTCCCTGGTCATAACAATGACTGTTAGCAAGTAATAAAAGAGCTTTTCATCAACCATCGGCAGTGGAATAATTCAAAACACATTTTTGTGAGGGAAGAGGACGTAACAGGATTGTGCAGTAGTAGAAGCTAAGGAGCTGAAACTATTGCTTTTTTAATGGAGTTCAGAGGCTGGTGCTGCAACCTCATGCTCATGTGGTTTCCACGAGAAAGTGGGAATCACCCTGCTGATCAAACGCTCCGTAAACTCTTCCCTCTGACTTATGGCTTCTGAGACAGACACAGTACACACTGGCTGCATTTTGCTTCATGCTTGAAAAGTTTAAATAAATAATCCTCCACTTCAATCCAGCAGCTATCAGGAAAATGATATTGCTTTACCCATCCTAGTGAGGGGAGGCACTTCTGAAGGGCCCACGCTTTCGGGCAGAAAGAGCATTTCTGCCAACGAACCGTGCAGTGAGTTCCCAAGTCATCAGCCTAACTTTTTATCACAAAGCAAAGACGAATGCCCGCTCTAGACTTCGGCTGCCTGCTATTTTTCCTATATATGGTCAGTGGTTTCTGTAGAATCAAGTATGAGAAAGGCTTTGGATAATGATGTTTTCTTCTCTTGGCTAATGGAAAGTTTTTGATATTTAGGTGAAAAAGTCAGAATACTTTGTTGGATGGGTTGTGCAATTCACGAGAGAGCAGAAATTCACCCTGGTGTTGAGCAGCCCCAAGGGGCCACGGCAAGGTTACTGTGCTTGGGAAGAAGGGAAACGGATGTCCTTTTAAAATTCCGCAAAGTCCCCTTCATAAAACTGTATCAATCCCCATTAAAGAACACCACTTGATGACTTTGACTTCCTTTGGCAAAGTAACCATGAGAGTTTGCCATGAAATGGACATCAAAGAACCAATAAATTTAAAGAGTAGTTTTCAACATTAAAGGCTCACTAGCTAGCATGTTTCATTATTACTATGTCCATGTTAAGAAACAAAGAATCTCAATTCTAATTAAGGACACACCTCTCAAGCTTTAATACAGAGAAGGTGCCCAAGACCTAGCTTATGAAAGAAGAACAGTGATGTAAAGGCTCGTGGCCAAGAAAGTGCCTGACAGCGCCTAGAACGTTGTCACTAAAGATCCACCACTTTCAGCTGAAAAGAGTCTTTTCTAGACTCGCTTCTCTGCAGATGCAAAGGAAGCTACGTTAGGTCACAAGAGGTCAGATTGCTGTTCTCTGGTGAAACAGGCAGCAAGTTAGGAAGCCTTGGGAAGTAGGGGTAAAGTGAGGCTGGAAGATGGGAAAGGATGCTGAAGGGGAGAGGATGTCGCCTGACAGCACAGCTCCTCCTTCACAGTCCCACCTGAGGGCCCTGAGTCTTCCCATTGTTTCGGGGATGGCAAATTCAGATGTCCAGGGGGTATCTGAAGCTACACAGTCAGCCAAGTGAGTGCAAAGAGCATGGAAACTGGATAACAGGCTCCGTCTAAGAGGCCAACATCTTCCCAGCTCCACCCACTGTTCCCATGCTTCTGATTTTTCAGAAAAGCTGGAAATCCTTATTTCTATACATAAACCTGTGATTTCAAAATATGAACAACTAATTCCAGTATTCTTAAAAGCTTGTGCAGACTAAACAAAGCGTGTCTGCGGCCGAATTGGGGCCTTAGACCACCACTTTACATTAGCTTAGGAATAAATTTTGCATTTTCAAGATTATGTAGGTAATTGATAAGAAAAGACCAGAATTCTCTTATATCTTATATTTAGAATGCCCCAGGTGAGAATAAAAAAGGAAAATAATCACTTAAAAGGGAATTTAAAATGATACTTTAAAAAAAATGGTTTTTCGCCTTTAGTCTTGCAGACTACTCATTTCCAAAGTCCCTCAGGTCAGTGTCTTCCCCATCACTCCTGCAGCGAAGTTGATTTGAACAATTGTAAAAGGGCTGACTGTCTTGTCCTGTTCTTCAGGAGGATCCCTCAGCCTCCTAAATGAGCTTTTAAAAATGTGCGTTCATTAAAGTTTGCTCTTTGTGCTGTGAAGTTTAATGGGTTTTGGCAAATGCATAGCATCACTTATCCACCATTACTGTGTCATACAGAATAGTTTCACTGCCCTAAAAAATGCCCTGTGCTTCATTGTTCAAATGCCTTTTTAGTCTAGTCACCACTAGCCAGACATGAGACAGAGTGTGGAGCTCGATCTAGAACGATACTATTGTGAACACAAAATATTTATTTTCAGATGCAGAAAAGGAAGACATTGGCAGAGTCTAGTTGCAAGAAACAGAACTAACTTGCTATTTTAAGCAGAAAGTGATTTAACATAGGGTTCTAGGTTGGACCTCCAGAATAACTCCCAGAACGGCACCAAAGAACTGACCCCTAGCTCTGCCCTAATTAGGAAGGTGGGAAGCGGGAGGGCCCGTCTACTCAGGAACTCAAGCCTGGAGCTGCGCTCCGGAGGTCAGGAAGCCACTGCACAGCCTGCAATTGCCCTGATTCTCACCCTTTTAAAGGCCATCCCCCGCTAACTCACCCCAGTGAGTCCCGAGATCTTCGTAACTGTGATTGCCAACAGCTTCAGCTGCGGTAGAAAGATGGCCCCCCCCCCCCCACACTTCTGCCTTCCACCTCCAGCACGGCGCCCCTGATGGACAGAAACTGGCTCATACCCAGAAACCCTAGCCTAGTGGGTTGACTGTTGGTTTCCCAAAGACATGTCTACCCAGAACCTGAAGATGTAACGTTATTTGGAAAAAGAGTCTTTGCGGAAGTAATCATGTTAAGAATCTTGAGATGAGATCATCCTGGATTGTCCGGGAGGCCTTAAATCCAATGACAAGTGTCCTTATGAGAGACAGAGGGGAAAAGACAGAGAAGAGAAGCCCATGTCAAGATGGAGCCAGAGACTGGAATGATGCGGCCACAAATCAAGGCCGCCTGAGCCATCAGAAGCTGGGAGGCATATTCTCCCCTGCAGCCTCCAGAGGGAGCACAGCCCACTGACACCCCGATTTTGGATTTCTGGCCCCCAGAACTGGGAGAGAATACATTTCTCTTGTTGTAAGGCACCTAAGTGGTAGTAATTTCTTATGACAACCCTAGGAAATAATACATCTAGCTTTAAGTGACTCTAGGAAGTGTCCTTCACTTCAGCTTTCCAGCCTCTGCCACATAAGAACACCACTGGAAGGAGGCTGGGTGGACGTCGAGTGCTAATCTGCCACGTCCACCACTTGGAAGTGGAAGTTATGGATCACAATAGAAAAGGATTTCTTCTGAGCCAGCTTGTTTACATTTACAAATCTGAGGATCCTAACCTTCATGTTCTCAATGTCTTTGGATGAAGTTGCACCAGCCAAGCACACATCAAGTACAACGCCAACAGCAAAGTCCTTCCTCTTCCTTTAAAAATGTCGCCCATGTAAATATTCTTGGGCCAAGTCTAAATTGGCAGAATTTATCTTGATTTATGAAGCAACAGAAAGTGACCTACTTTGGTAAAAAAAACTTGGGTATTCTTGGGGCCAGCCTGGTGGTGCAGTGGTTGGGTTCACATACTCTACTTCGGTGGCCCAGGGTTCACAGGTCCGGATCCTGGGCACGGATCTCCACACTGCCATGTGGCAGCATCCTCACACAAAAGTTGAGGACGATTGGGACAGATATTAGCTCAGGGACCATCTTCTCACAAAAAAAAAAAAAAAAAATCTTGGGTATTTTTTTATTAAAGATTGCCACCTGAGCTAACATCTGTTGCCAATTTTCTCTTTTTTTCTTCTACTTCTTCTTCTCCTCCCCAAAGCCCCCCAGTACATAGTTGTATATTCTAGTTGTAGGTCCCTCTGGTTGTGCTTTGTGGGATGCTGCCTCAGCATGGCTTGATGAGCAGTGCCATGTCTGCACCCAGGATCCGAACTGGTGAAACCCTGGGTGGCCAAAGTGAAGTGCGCAAACTTAACCACTCGGCCACAGGGCCAGCCCCATGGATGTTCTTTATTTCTACTGCTAAATGCATAGTAGCTGTTGATGGCATGTGACAACACGCATCCTCGAGTTAAACGGGAGGCATTAAATCCCACACCATGGACTATACATTCTATTTAAGGCATGCAAGAATATGTCATGTTTCTGTCACCATGTAAGATTAGTTAAATCTTACTAATATAGTTTTACAAAACCAAAGTTTTGTAGTTTTATTCTTATCAAACACAAGAATCATTTTCTCAGCTTCCCCCAGCAAAACAGAACGTAAGTAAGCCATTATGTAACAAACTGTTATCTTATATAATAATTACCAGTGTTGAAGATAAGATTCTTCCTTTGTGAATTCTACCACCCTTTGCTGGGAGACTGGGCTGGTCCCTGTCCGACTCTATGTGGTGGAGTTTCTCATCTGAAACTGAGTAGGATATCAGAACTGAGAGAGGAAGCAGTTTAGAATCTTGTGAAAATTCAAAGTTCAAAAAGCCAGAAGGGGACGTGGTAGGTCTTCAAACAGAGGGAGTACGGGTGTGGAGCTGAGGATCAGAGAAGGTAGGGTGATAAGGGTGATGCGAGAAGCTAGGAAAAGATCCTCCACGGGGCTCAAGGGGGCTACTGCTGTCTGTGCCTCGGCTGAGGAGGAGCTGGGCTGTGGTGCAGTGGGTTAGCAGTTTAAAGAGCCAGAGTAAAGGAGACGCTCTGGGACAATGAGCACCCCAGTGTGACAACCAGCTCATGATAAACATAGAAACTCACTGAAGTGGAAGGATTCACATGGTCTCACCACGTGGAAGGTATACATACAATAACAAGCAATTTAGCATTACAGACGCACAGTTCAACCTCTAACTATAAACTAATGAAATTCAGAAGCCCTCTGTGTTTGACAACATCACAGAGTAGATAGCACCTATTTGATGTGACTTATGGATGGAAGGATGGGTAGATGGGTGGATGGATGGGAAAAAAAATCTATCCCCCAAAACACTCCTTCCGTTTGCCGTTATTCTATTACACATTCCTTCCTTGGGCTAAAGTATCCAGCAGACGCTTTTAATACGCAAATAATCCACTACTAATCTTAACGTATTGGTTATAATAACAAAGACCGCTTGTATAGAGCTGTGCAGTTTTCAAAGAAAGCATCATCTTGTAAATATTCCACATCGCTTTTCTCACGTTTATGGGGAGAGATCAGCGAGGAAATAGGAGCTTTGACGGGGAGATATGGGAGGACTAATTTGGGAGCGGAGGGCACGGTCAGAGGCAACAGCTTGAGAGGAGGGGCACATCAGAGGGCCCGGCATCCCAGGGCGCTCGGGCCAACAGGGGCCGAGAAAGCCGGGAGAGGGAGCGCCGCCACGATGCGTGCGGGCGACTCCGCGACTCCGGGTCTTGCCGGTGCTCTCTGTGCCGTCCGCGTGACCACCGTCGACTCTCCGCGCTCTCGCAGCGCCTCGGCCCCTGCTGTTTTCAGAGGCAAATCATTGCACGCTGATCTCCAATTGGGACAGTATTTTTGTTGTGGGCTATTGAATTATAGCTACAATGCGAGTATTTGGTGACTTAATTCAAGAACTTTTCTTTACTAACTTATGCCTGGAATTTAAGAGGTGCTTTTTGTGTATTATCTCAGTACTTTAGTACCAGTGTCATACTAAGGACCAGTTGTTTTTGGCAGGCATTTTTGTGGCCTTTTTTGCAGTGAAGAGTCAAATAAAAACTATTTTTAACATAATGTGAGCCTTGATAATGGCTAAAACCATTTTAGTGGAGAAAAGACAAAGAAAAAAAGCTGTCTCTTTTAAAGCAACCAACCAACCAACAAACCCTAATGACCAGGAGCAGCTATTTTCAGTTTGGAAAGGTTTTTTGGTGCTGCGGCCCCAGGTGAGCTGCAAAGTAAAGGCTACTTGGAGTAGTTGATGGGATGGAGTGTGTGAATTTACATATTGGTTTGGTGGCACTGATAGTCGGGGGAGGGGGCTGGGTCACATTCTTTCCATGACATTTTAATGAGCAGTTTAGGGAATGTGGCTGGTGTGGTGACAGTAAGTGGGGACAAGTGGCAAAGATTAACCCACTATTCATTTCGCCTGACTGATAATTTAATACCTCACTGTGGCTGGTACTGTCAACACAGTGTAGAAAATATGTACTAGATTGCACTCTACAATATATTGTATAGAATAACTTGACTTGCTAAAGTATTTTTAAAGGTTTTCGGTTGTTAATAATATTCCTTTTCCTAATTTTTCCTATAAGGATCCTGCATTCTTAATAGCATATTTATATTTTCGTTGAGATATAGTTCATCTACCATAAAATTTACCCTTTTAAAATGTGCAGTTCAGTGGGTTTTTTCCAGAAAGCTGTGCAACCATCACTACTATCCAATTCCAGAACACTATCATCATCTCGGAAAGAAACCCTGTACCCATTAGCAGGCACTCCCCAAGTGTACTTATATTTAATTGACCTACAAATAAAACGCTAGAAGACGTTGTCCAGGAATACATCATCCATGAGAATCAGGTGCTAAAGATGTACCCTGAAAATGGTGTGAGAGCACCGCTTTCTCTGATGAGCCAGCTTGTGCCAGGCCCTCAATTTTTCACATTCTTGCCAAGTTTACTTTTTTTAACTGCATGCAAGTCTCAGTGCTGCCAGAGCAGAGAAGAGCGATTTGGACAGTGAACAACTAAAAGTGTGAGCGGATGAGCGGTTTGCAAAGTTTTATATATGATTTTAAATCATTCCCTTTCATGAAAATCTTCCCTGGATTGTAATTTATTTTACTAGTTAATAATAATAAAATTTAATAACCTACTTGCAAAGTTGTGGCAAGAGTTTTGAAATTTTAAGTAAAGGATTAAAAACAATATCTGACAGAAGGCCACTAAACACACTGTGACTACTGTTACCAGCAACGATAATTTGTGCCTCACATAATATTTAATTCATAGATATCAAAAGCCCTGTAGACTGCTCATTGTCTGTTTTTCAGGAGAATTGGGTAAAACCCTAACATGAAAAATACCTTATAGTAAGCTAGCCATATATCGCTATTAGCAAGAGCTACAGTTTATTGTCCTGTAGTTGACAGTGGAAACCAATAGAACACACCAGCAGTGAGAAATCTAAAAAAATAACTGAATTATTGCCAAATTGAGTAATAAAATTTTAGAGGATTGATTTTGTACATTTAAATATAATGCAAATAAGGAGATGCAGCTTTTGTTTCAAATACATCCTTTTATACATACACTAAGGAAAAAAGGTACGTTTGCTTGAGTTTGCATTCATGATGGCAGAAAAGTAGTTAAATACTGACCTCTACCATTTCTGCAAGTGTCTCATGAGTCTGAGTGTGTGGCAGTTTTTAAAGATGGCCACAAATTCTCTGACACTTGTCCCTTCAAGAGGTGAAGTTTCTGTCTTCTTCCTCTGAATATGGGTGGCTGATGACCCCTGGGACCAAAGAGGACAGCGAAGCGATGCTGTGTGACCTCCAGAGCTGGGTCAAGAAGGGCGTGCAGATTCTGCCGTGTTCTCTGGGACAGAGGCTCTTGTAAGAAGGCTGCCCCTCAAGCTGTGCGCAGGAGAAGCCTCGTGAAGGTGGTAGGGTCAGCAACCCCAGAGGAGCCTGGCCTCACAGCCGTCCCAGTCAAGTCACCAGACGTGCATCCTAAGATGAGCCCATTCGCCAGCTGAATACCTCCAAGCGATTTCGTTGACACCACATGGAACAGCCAAGCCCTTCTCAAAATCATGACCCACAAAATTACCAGATGTAACAAAAAAGGCTATTGTTTTAAGCCACCAAGTTTCAGGATAGCTTGTTACACAGCAACAAATAACTGGAGCTGAGGGTTATCTGCCTGCACCGTCTACCACGCTGCTGAGCCTGAGGGCTGACTCTCCCCTCTGGCTCAGCTGATAGCCCCTTCCTCCCTCACAGCTCTAAGTGTTCTCCAAAGACAAACCTTCCCCCAAAGAGACACCGTTTCCGTTGTGGGTCTCCCCTCCTCCCTCCACGCTGCCCCTGCTCCCTCGTTTGTTTGTTTGCTTTGTTGTTGATGAGGCCTCTGAATTTATGTCAGACCTTAGTCGTGTTGGTCTCTGAGTAGTTCAAACGCTCTGACCTAAGGCTTATAATATGCAAATACATTTGGAAATCTTACAAAAAGCAATTTCTCAGAAGATTTTAAAATTCTTTCCACTTACATTTATCCAGTGTAATGTGAATGTTCTTGAAGTCTCTTCTTCCATTAAACTGGATATTTATCTACAAAGTGAAGTGGAAAAGGGAGGTCATCACCTTTGATCTATATCCTTGAAAAATGCAGAAAATGGAAACAAAGAGGTATCAGAAAGCTGAGAGAATGGTTTCCCACCTTTTTAAATTAGTGTGTCTGTGACTCTGAAGAGAAAAGAAGAAAATCCATGAAACCCAACCCATAACAATAGATTCTAAGCTCATCAATTATTTTTTAAGCTTAGGGAAAATTTTGATTTATATCTTGACTGAAGGGTTAGGAATCATCCACTCTAGCTACATATACAGTACGAATAATATTGGAATGAGTTGGTATTGGAGAAAGAGGTCTTCTAGATTAGTGGCTAAAGCCCCAGGATATCTTGGAAACATATATGATGAATCCACGTTTCCTCCCATCTTTTCTTGAGAACACAGTAGTGCTTTGAGTAAATTCGTGTTCATCTTATCAGAGGCATAGCTCGGTATCTTTTTTCTTTTCTTTTAACAGTACAGCTGTGGGTTTCTGAATGATGGTTGATGAATGAAAGCAAAATTTATGTAAGGAGCTACCCAGCTGAGTGTGTGTGTGGGAAAGGGGTCAAGGTTATTGGAAGAACAGAGAGGGAGAGAAAGAGATACCACGAAAATGCATAGCAAGTTTCTCTTGACCCAGGACAGAGACACATTCAACATCACACCTGCTCCCAATCAGCTAACGTTAGTTTGCTTTTATTCTCCTGGTTTCATTTCTTGAAGCAGGGCAATATATGTGGCCATCAAACTTTTTGAAATTTTCTGATCAGGATTTGGGCCATTTCATAGACTCTCCAGTGACCCCACAGGAACCCCATTGGAAGCCCCAGGATATGGCTTTGAAAGTTGGAGGAGCCTTTGACATCATCTAGTTCTTGCTCCTCAAAGTGTGGTCCAAGGACTAGTAGCATGGGCATCACCTGGGGGCTTGTTAGAGATGCAGAACTTCTGGCCCAGAGCCACCTTTTAACAGGATGCCCAAGTGATCTGTGTGTACATTAAAGCATGAGAGGCACGGTCCACCTCCTAGCCCATGTAGGAACCAAACGGAAGGAACACTGGCATATCCTAAGATGATAAATTATCATTACAAAGACAGGTAAAGAGATTTTAAAGTTCCATTTTTAAGTAGGAAAACAAAAAGATTATAAAGCCAAAACAAACAGCAAACAAAACCCACAAAAAATGATGGAAAATCAAAGAAGATGAATGTAGAAACTTTGATGGGAAGAATTAAAAGTAGCATCAAGATAACATGAAAAAACAGTGAGGTGGAGGTTGTGTCATAGGACAGGCTGGGAACCACTGATCCACATGGCAGGCGACAACACTGCCTCGGGGATCTGTGGGGAGACATTCCTAACCTGTCGCAGACCAGGGCGTCTACAAGGGAAGACTTTAATAGTACTGAAGTATTTGTTTGTTTGTTGTAGCACAATTTTGTTTGAAGCAAGTAAGCCATGTTTTGGGACTGTTGCAGCAGGTGTTTTTCTTAATCTTTTTTTTAAGGAGAACTGCTGAGTTCAGAGGAAATGAGTACTCTTTTATTTAAATTTCCTGAGATTAGAGGAAGAACATATTGCCAAACAATGCCTCTTCACTTCAAAACCTCTCCCCATAAATTATTTGAGGGTATCTTATTAAAAGTCTGTAAAATTTCCTATTAAGAACGGTTGATTGCAGTCCAGACCATCATAGCTTTGGTGCTTTCCCTGAAATACCACAGCTGTCGGGAAGAAATATATTTTAAGACAAAAGGTTTTGTTTCTCCAGCAATAAATTATTTTAGTGATATCTCAAGATAGATAAAACTTTCACTTATGTTTGAGTGAAGGAAGATTCTACTGATAACTTGTTAAAAAATCTATAAAAAGAATATGAGAATGTAGATGTAGATAGCAAATTAAAATCAGACTTCCTTTAAGTTTAGTAAAGCAATTATTTGTAAAGTCAGTGAAGATTATTATTACGGATAATGGAATGATTTACTGGGAAACATGGAAATGACATTCAATATGGCCACATATCTGCACAACCTCAAGTTGGTATTTTCAACTTTAACCTTGGAGCCATTAAGAAAAAACACTTACCTCTAGTAATATTTTATGTAAATTGCTGAGCAAAAGCCCTGCATCAAGTGATGTGGATCTTGGACGAGGTAGGAAATGCCTCGTTTCCAGCGCTGATGTAATAATCCATTGATTTCTTGGTGGATGGACTCTTTAAAACCAAGTTGCTCTTCCTAACCCTAATAGGTAACTTGCTGGCTTCCCCTTATTCCTAAACGAGGAGGACCTTTCTTACTGCAGTCATAAGAAAACATATTTTGTCAAATTCATTCATTTTCAGAGTTGCAAATATCTTTTACCCACTGCAGTAAAGTTGTATACCGAGCAGGTTGCTAAAGACTTCTAATTTTATTTATTTCTTGTGAACCTTTTCAGGGAACACTGGGCTCTTAAAACATTTTGTAGAACAGCAGAGCTTTTTTTTTTTGCTTTTGTTTTCAACTCTGGTGTAAAGCCAGTGAGAAAAATTTGTCACGTCTTCACCATCTCGGAGTGATGTTAATTAAGGAAAATTCAGACCATTTTTCATCTAGTTCCTGAGAGCAATTCTACTGACTTCTGGTAAATGCAGATCTTTGATATTTAAGTGATGGAGATTAACAGTGGGTGGAGTTGAGCAGTTTGAGACCTCACAGAGCTCAATAATGACATGACGTGCCAACTTTGATGGTAACAGCAAAGTGGAAGAAAATGCTACTAAACATTGATGAAACAATAATAATTAAAAATGTATGATAAAGTAATCCTAATTACCTACTCATTTTTAGTTTGGAGATGATAAACAAACTGTCAGCATAGCGTTCATGTTTTTTTCAGAAATTAAAAAACTGAGAGCTCCTTTGGATGTTTTTAAAATTAAAAATGAGTCTCTCCAAAATACTTCTGCCCTTGAGTAGAGCAACTTAAGTAAAAACTGATACAACTCCCAGGCTCCAGGGTGCCTATTATTAGCAGTTTTATGTTTGAACAACTTCATTTTCCTTGAATAAAGGATTTGCTCACAGTGAGGACATGCTGCCTCCCGCAGCCTGCAGTTGTTAAAAGAACATTAATCATTTAAACAAGGTCACAAGCAACAAAGGCCAATGAGGGTTCAAAGTTTACAGGTCCAGGCATTTATCAGGTAGAAATAGGCTATATTTCAATATTGTATAAAATATCCTTTTATGAAAAAGCTATCAGTCATTGTATAGCCTGGCAAAAATGGTTATTCCAGTGAACAAAGAGAATGATGACAATGGATCAAGAAACCCTTTATGAGTTTACATTTTTGCGGGACCACCGTGGCTCAAACATACGTTTTCAATTTCTATAAGGATGGGATTATTTTGTGGGAATGTCTTGCTCCCTCTGGCAAAGCAAAAGATATATCAAAACTCCTTCCACTTCTGATAGGCAGATTAGGATCAATTGGTTAAGGAAATCCCAGAGCTGGTATCACTAAATACCATGCAAATTATGGTTTTCCACTGACTTTTGTGATAATTAGAGTTATTTTTATGGGAGAGGTATAAAACAGAATGCCTTGGTTTATACTTAGCTTATTTCATTTCATCTCCTGTGTCGTCCACCGTTTGATGGTGTCTTAGAAACTAGTGTAGGTGTGTGCACCTCTGATCTGAGTTTTACATCAGGTATTTCCCTATCTGTTGGTGGCTTTAGATATGTCTTTTCCCTTTCATTTGAAATTTTAACTTTCAGATATTTCATACCTTTCAAGTTCAGAGAAGAAACAAATGCTCCACTTCTCAATGTGTGTGACCTTGCTTTTAGCTGGAGAAGAGCTCTCTCGGATGAGTTTCTTTTTCAATAGCTTTATTGAGATATAATTCACATACCATACAATTCATCTATTTAAGGTGTGCAATTCGGCGGTTTTTAGTTTATTCACAGAGTTGTATAACCATCACCATGATCAATTTTAGAACATTTCCCTACTCTAGGAGGAAACCGTACCCACCAGCAGTCAATCCCCGTTTTCCCCTAAACACCTCCAGCCCGAGGCAACCACTACTCTACTTTCTGTCTCTATAAACTCGCCTCTTCTGGTTGTTTCATATAATTGGAATCAGACAATATGTGGTCTTTTCTTTCATTTAGCATGATGTTTTCAAGGTCCATCCATGCTGGAGTGTGTATTGGTACTTCATTCCATTTTATGGGCAAACAATAGTCCATTCTATGGATATGCTACATTTTGTCTATCCGTTCATCTTTTGGGTTGTTTCCACTTTTTGGCTATGATGAATAATGCTGCTATTAATATTTATGCACAAGATTTTGTGTGGACATACGTTTTAATTTCTTTTAGGTATATGCCTAGGAGCAGAATTTCTGGGTCATATGGTAATTCTGTGTTTAACAGTTTGAGGAACTGCCAAACTGTTTTCCAAAACGGCTGCCCCATTTTACCTTCCCACAAGCAGTGTCTGAGGCTCCCGATTTCTCCACATACTTGCTAAAACTTGTTATTACAGTCTTTTGCTTATAGCCTGACTGATTTTGTTTGTACCGTTGTTACAACACCAGAATTAGACACTGAAAAAGTTTTAGGCTAGAAAAAGTATTTACTTAGTAGAAAAAGTATTTAATTATTTAATTAGACTAGAAAAAGTAGTTAACAGAGATACAGCATTTAAATTTATATAGAACTTTTAACTTTTCAAGAGTCGTCTCATCTTTCAGCATAGCATAAAGGATTAAAACCCCTCTTTAGAATTACGTAACTGTACCCCACATCCTCATGAGTCTCGTTGGAACCCAGCAGTCTTCTGTAGTAGTCATAGTTAAGAGGCTGCAGGATGAGCCAGATGGTATGATGACTGGTAAATGGAACATCGGAAAGGAGCTCACACAAGATCGCAGCAGGCTGAGTCAATGTTTGTCAAAAATACAAGTTAAATCATTTTTAAAATTAGCTGTATTTGATGCTTAGATTGTAGGAAAGCATGATTTTCATTGGCTGCACAATATTCTTTCGTACAAATGGATCACAATTCACTTAAACGTTTCCTAACTTTTGGACGTGAAGGCAGTTTCCAAACTTCACTATGATAAATAATGCTGCAGTGGACAATATAGCAATTTCTCCCGTGCCAAATAAAGAGTTGATAGACTGGATTTCCTCTTGCTAGCTTTGGCTTCATGGAGATCCAGTCTGAGATTATCTCGAGATTGTGTAAAGTTGATGCAAAGCAGACGGGGCTTCACTTAGCAAGGGGCTCATCCGAGAGACCCCTAGGAGCCCACTAAACAGGGCATTCCAAGAACTCAATTTATCTGTCTTAAAAGGTTAAGCTCTCATGTTGACCCTGCCAAGGTTCAGACCTGTGCTCCCAGGAAGGCTACATATTTTAAGGCTGCTGTGGCCTTGAGGAGCCATTCCCTTCAGCTATGCCAGTGTTGTTTCTTTATCCCCACAATTGGAAGGCAAGGACTCTGTGATAACAGAAATTTCTCTTCCCACTTGAGACTATGCAGAATAGATCTTTCTCTTACTTCCAAAGAAGCAGATTTCACTATGGTGGAGAGACTTTTTTTAAAAATCCCATAAGATATAGCAGAAATAGCACGTTACATTTCAACATATAAATCAAATACAAGAGGCAGCATATTAAAGAAACTCGAGTCAAGTCCTCATCCTGTCTCTTACTAGCTGTGTGACCTAGGATAGGTCACTAAATTTCTCTGAGCATCAGCTTCTCTTTAACAAAATCAGAGAGTTTGATTAGATGAGCACTATAGACCTTTCCAGATCCAAAGTTCTATGTTCTACAAAACAAAAATATTGTTAAACTAACAAGTGCATAGAACTTTCTGGAGTGTGACTGATGCTGCTGTTGGTGCACGTGAGCAGATTCCAATTTGCATGTTTACTGTGGATGTTATATAATACTATTTATGTTTGATGAAATATTTACATGCATTTCCTGATTTGATCATTCTATAATTCTTACTATCCTCATTTTACCTATTTATATACCTCATTTTACCTCTTATTCCCTCATTTCACCTATCCTCATTTGAGGGTTGGAGAAACTAAGCGACTTGCCCAAAGTCACACATCTATTCAGGGGCAGAGCCCAGGGCTCAAACCCACGTCTTCTGTATCTACAGTCCGTGCTTCTTCCCCACATCAGCTATTTCATGGTTCAGACACACCGAGGAACCATTATAGGTGAATTTTAAGACAAGATTCTTATGTGCACGAGGAGAAGGGAACACTGGATGTTCCATTGTGGGCAAAGCTGATACGCTGTCTTAGTCCAGTCACTCCATCTGGTCACCACCTTCTCTCCCTCTGTCCCATCGTGGCTGAGTTCTTAAAAGCCACTTCCTCACTTCCCATGCACTCCTTGAGCACCGCAGTCTGACTTCTGCTCCCAGCACTTCTCTGGCTATGGCCATCTGTGGTGGACCCCAAATGGGGTGGCTCCCTGCTCACAGTGTGGCCCCCTTCTCTATTCAGCCCAACTCATGGGCCTAGGCCCACACCTAACCTTTCCGCCCTCTGTTATCATACCCCATGGCAATGGCTGATTGTTTGAGAGTAGATGGCTGACCTGAGCTGGGCCAATCTCCCCGAAGTTTGAAACTTGAATAGAAATCCAGAGGCTGGAGTGAGTAGAGCTGAGCTGGCGAATGGCAGCTTGCTGTGAGCGGCTTCACCCAGTGTGACAGCCCAGGTTCCTGCCACTGCCTTGCTCCTGCTCCGTGTTCAACTCTTCTTCCGACTTTTTACACGGCCACCTTTCTTGCTTAAACCACTTTCTGAGACTTGCTACCCAGACACTCTTAGCTGACACATTCACCAGCAGCCTTTTTCCCTTTAAATACAATGGACACTGATGTGGATTCCCTTTCTTGAAGCTCTTTCCCCTGTTGGCTCTCATGATACTCCCTCTCCACGCTCTTCCCACTTCTTGGACTCACTTCCTGAGTGTCCTTGGAGGTCCTGCTCCACCTTCCCTGTCCCCTAGGTGCTGTCCTTAGACCACACTCTCAGCTCGGGCTGACTTTCCACCTGGATGACGTGTCTACTCTCATGGCTTCAGCACCTGCCTGGGCCTCACGCCACCGGCACGGTCCAGCTGCACGGTGCATATGTCATCCTCTCTCTCCAGCCTCCCAGCCTTCGCTCAGGCCCCACAGGGGACCCACCCGGCCCCAGTCCACTTCTCTTGAACAGCTCTTCTTTGTGTTTTTGGATTCAGTGTGGATGTCATGTTCCACAGCAGGGATCTCCCAATTTGCTTTCAGACGTGCCAAATTCATTTTGAGAAACTATACACCCCCTTGCACAATTTATGTTGACCATCAAGAAGTATTCTCGTAAGTATAGAAAGTTGCAAATGAAGTAATTTCTGGTTTATTGTAAACATTGACATTTTAGACTAAAACTGGACTTGAAATACTTTAAATACTTCAATGATTTGGTGCCCTCCATCACCCTTATAAAGAATATATAAACTCACTCTCTTTTTTTTCTTTTATGGTTTTATGAGGAAGATTGGCCCTGAGCTAACATCTGTGCCCATCTTCCTCTATTTTATGTGGGATGCCGCCACAGTGTGGCCTGACGAGTGGTGCTAAGTCCATGCCCAGGATCCAAACTAGGGAACCCGGGTGTTGCTGAAGCAGAGCACGCGAACTTAACCACTACACCACCAGGCTGGCCCCTAAACTCACTCTTTTTAACAGAAAATTTACATTATTTCTCTTTCCCCTCAAATTTGTATTTTTGCTTTACTTCCCGCATAAAAGTTGATCCTCATATAAAATATTTTAATCTTGCAAGTCTTTTATTGATCACTCTCCGGTGTTTCTCTGCCACAGAAATATGTAAATTAATTGAAATTAAAAAATTCTTATGATTATAAATCTCTAAGAGTTAAATTTTATCTTCTCAATTGAATTTTCCTTACAATTACACTGTACATGGCAATACACCATTAAGCATAAAATTGTAAAATATATTACAAATTTTGATAAATAATTATTAACCACAAAAAGCAAATGATTAATGAGACAGATGGGCCTTTTAAAAATTGATTTATATATCCATGGATGTATATTACTTATTACTAGAATGTAATAGTGTTTCTGCATCAATTCTATTCCAATTTTTCTTTTATATGTAAGCATTGAGAAACTTCACTCACAAATAGAAGTTTTATTAGGACAATGTCATTAGGTTGTTTGAACTCCTTCCAAAATGTATATTTCAAATAACGTAATTATCTAGCATAAAAACTTATTTAAGTTTTCTAGTGGCGGACAACTAGATTACATTCTCCTTTAATTTTGTAAGAGGATTTGCACTTCGGCTATTAGAATAATTTGCTTTTTCAGTTGCTGGGACAAAAACCCAAAAAGTTTCTACCAAAACTTATCAAATGACTATTAATAATATCTGTTACTTTTCATGTATATGTATCTTATTTAACCATTATATTCAGAAAGATTTGGGAATATCAAAATTTTCAGTACTCCTTTGTTGATGCTTCCTTTTTTTGCTAAAGCTGTTTTCTACTGCCACATGCTTTAAACATATTTTTATCGAATCCTTGGAGCTTCTGATTATACACATGCAATTTATGGAAAATCTAACATACAACCTAATTGGCATGAACAGCCCTCACTCTTGAGGTGAATGCATTTGGTCTTTCTGTGTGGAAAGAAATCAACTGTTTTATGGTCTATTTGGCTTCTGGTTATGTGATGTGTGTTTCATTTAATGACATCATAACTGACCCGGCTGTTCAGTTTATGTTCACATTTCTCTGACTTTACAGCGTCTTGTATCCTGCTGGCATTTCTGAAGGGCAATTATTGTCTGGAAAATTGAATATCAGACTGAATTCACTTAATCTACAAACTATTTTTAAAACTATTTTCTTTGTAAATGTTATTGTGGTTTATCTGATTTTGTTAAACTGGTTAAAGAATTAGATGCTACAATAGGATTGTATTGATCATATGTTGATGTGATTAAATTATATTGATTACATGACAACCGTCTCAAATAATCAGAATAGTCACAATGACTAGGCACTGAACAAGTACTTGCTGAGTAAAGGAATAATGAATGGGAAAATCCAACAGATGTCTAAATAGTTGCTTGAGAATTTTCCAGTAAACTCTGTCTACTTCTGGAATTTCTCCTAACTCTTTCTAATTCTCTCAAAAAGAAAATTAGTATCAGCAACTTACATTTGTTAAGTCTTTCCAGGTGTCAGGCACTGTTCTAAGCGTTTTGCATGTATTAATTAATCGATTATCACATTATGAGGATGCTATAAAGATTAAAAGTGTATAAAGTTCTTACACAAACATAGAAAACAATATCTAATATTAAGTTAAAAGACTTAGTTGACATCTTTCTAAATTCAGTTTAACTGGGAAATGACATTATTCCCCAGTCCTCCAAAAGTACAACTTAGATATTCCTACAGTTGGTACAGAGGCTTCTGATTTTAAACAACCAATTCAAATCCAGAACCTGTGTGGATAAACCAAACTCTGCTTGATTTTTTGGCACTTTAAAGTATTTGCTTTTTTCCTAAGATAAATAGGATGCAACCAGGCACATTTAAACTGCCCAATTAAATCTACCTTGTCCAAAATTGTTGTTTTATACCTCTAACCCTCCATGACTGCTCACAAGGCCATGGATGCTGCCCCCCTTGACCTGTGTGGAGGAAATGTTCACAAGTGCAAATGGTGGAAACTCTGCAAACTGGCTGTGGACTCTCGGCAGTTTGCATTTTTGATGTTCGCCATTAAGACCTGGGTCATCCTACATATTGTATCGATAAGGTCTCTACCCACAGACATTTATCAAGACCATGCTACTGGGCCATCGCTGACATCTGCGACGTCTCCCCAGGGCATTTTACAGAGTAGGGGATTTGAGTTTCTCTTCTGAGGTTTTTGGTTTTACTGATATCTCCAAAGGGCAGTCCTGCATCCATTCAAGTTACAGGATATGAAATAATATTCTGTAGAGCACAGCTTCAGTGGCACTCCATTACCTATAACTTAGGGTGACCATGTGTGTTGGTTTGCCCTGGACACTCTGAGTTTATGACTGTTTTCCCATCCTCCCATCTAGCATTTGTACTCAGTATTTCATTTTTTTTGTTTAAAGATTTTATTTTTTCCTTTTTCTCCCCAAAGCCCCCCGGTACATAGTTGTATATTCTTCGTTGTGGGTCCTTCTAGTTGTGGCATGTGGGACGCTGCCTCAGAGTGGTTTGATGAGCAGTGCCATGTCCGTGCCCAGGATTCGAACCAACGAAACACTGGGCCGCCTGCAGCGGAGCGCGCGAACTTAACCACTTGGCCACAGGGCCAGCCTCTCAGTATTTCATTTTTTAATGGCATATTTTTGTTAATAGTGTAGTGAAAAGCTGGGATGGTCTTACAGACCTCCACTTTGAACATCCAGCTTCTGTTATGATCTCTATGTATGTGAGATGTTTGTGCAATGAATGGAATTCTCACTTTAGCACATGTTCAAGCTGGAGACTGACCCTCCTCTCTCTGCTGGAACTTTTCAAGGCGCAAAGCAATTAACAGCTTCCTTTCAAGGACAGTGTGCGTGCGGAGTGCTTGCTGATAAAAATCGAGGTGCCCTCAGACAGGAGCAGTAGTGACAGCTGATTCCTCCCATGTCCAGCGGTGGAGGAGAGAGGGTCAACGATGCTGCTCCTGCTGGCCTCTTGGTCCAGCTGCCAGACCATCAGTGGGCCGGGTCAGAGAGAAGGAGAGGTTACAGTCGGCTGTACATGAAAGAGGGGCAGGAAGTACAGGCCAAGCAGTCCTCCCAAAAAGTACCTAGAGTGGTCTTAGAGTTTCATCATCTGCTGCGTGATGAAAGCAGCATTTATTTCACTGTTTGGTAAGGCTTTTTCAAATGTAGCAACAAATTCTTTCAGCAGCTGTCTTACATTGGGTTTCTGAGAAATAGACTCTGAAAACAGACTTGCCTCCAGTAGGTTTATTCCGGAATGCTCTTGGGAACAACATGTGAGGGAGGGAGGGAAGCAGGACAGGGCAGAAGGAGAATTGAACTGTGGTGCAGGGGCGGCAGAGGCCTCAGCTGATCCCAGCGGGTTCTGGGGCTGGGATGGTCTGTCAAGGTTGCCCTGAAATGAGGCAAGTGGGCCAGGTCTTTATACTTCACCAACACCGCCCGCCCCCCTGCCACTGACCAATTACAGACGGAAGCTGCGCCTGGGTGAGACTTTGGATAAAGCAGCGGGCTTCAGCCCAGGGCAATTCCTGGAGATGGAGTCAGCTGCGAGGTGTGAACAGCCAGCCCTCCCAGCAGTAGGGGAGCCTGCTGCCGTCCTGCAGGGCGAATGTGGGCAGCGCACCACAGTGTCCACTACAGCCACAGAGAGAGAAAGGGGGAGGGAAGGAAGGCTTCATAAAAACCAAATACTGAGCTTCCACATTTCAGGAAAGTTAATGAACTTATAACTTGCACATAATATCTGTGTGCATTTACCACTTCCGATGGGGTCCATAGCGGTATTGTTGACTAATGGAAACCAAGAAACACAAATATTTTGAAGAAGTATTAAGTTAGAAGTTACTTGAAGAAGACAACACAGGCAGCTTCAGAAGTTGTACTCGTGTGTCACTCTTTAAAGCATGACTTTTCACTTTTATAAATTAATTTTGCTCATTTTGGTTTGAGTTATCTTAGCCTGGTTTCCCCAGAAAGTAGCACCTAAGATAAATCTTCCCATTCAAACGTTCAGTTGGTGAACATGATTTGGGCAGCAGGAATGAGGGACAGGAAGAACAAAGCAAGAAAGGAGGGGGCTGGTCAACATAAAGTGTTACAAAGTTGGCCACTACTGCATGTGACTTACTGTTGACCCATGGGGCTGCCTCAAGAGCCACACCAAGCACATCTCAAGACAGTCCTTAGGACACAAAAAATACAACCCATAAATGAAAAAAATGGATAAATTGGATTTCATTAAAATTTAAAACTTCTGGAGCCAGCCCAGTGATGTAGTAGCTATTTTCTCGTGCTCCACTTCAGTGGCCCAGGGCTCACGGGTTTGGATCCTGGGTGCAGACCTACATATCACTCATCAAGCCATGCTGTCGCCACATCCCACATACAAAATAGAGAAAGATGGATACGGATGTTAGCTCAGGGCCAATGTTCCTCAAACAAAAAGGGGAAGAGAGGCAACAGATGTTGCCTCAGGGCCAGTCTTCCTCACCAAAAAAAAAAAAATTTTAACTTCTGCTCTTCAAAAGTAATCACTAAAGTAACAAAAAGGTAAACCACTGATGGGGCGGCAACATGCACAATACATGTAAAACCCGACAAGGGACTTGTGTCTACAAAATAGAATGAGTGCTTACAACCCAATAATTAGACAAAAACCCAATTAAAAATGGGCAAAAGATTTGAGCAGAAACTTCACTGAAGAAGACATGTGAATGGCCAACAATGATATGAAAAAATACTCAACATCTTTAGTAATCATTTCAGGTAAAAGCAAATTAGAAACACAGCGCGACAGCCTTCATACCTACTAAAATGGTTAAAACTAGAAAGACTCACAACGCCAAGTGTGAGTGAGCGTGGAGCAGCTGGAACACCCAGACGCTGTTGGTGGGAGTGTAAGATAGCACAGCTGGTTTGGAAGACAGTTTGACAATTTCCCATACAGTTGAGCATTCATTTTCCATATGGCCTAGCCGTTCCACCCTCAGACATTATCCAAGAGAAATGAAGGTATCTGTCCACACAAAGACATGCACATGAATATTCACAGCAGCTTTATTCACTGTCACTTCACAGTGAAAAACAAGTAATGGATAAATAAACTGTGGTATATCCATGCAACGAAACACAACTCAGCAATAAAAAAGGACAAACTACTGAAATGAACATCCACATGAAAGAATCTCAACACATCACATTGGGTGAAAGCAGCCAGATTTAGAAGACTATTGACCGTATGATTCCATTTAAAGAAGCTCTAGAACTGACAGAACATGTCTACAGTAAGAGAAAGCCAGTCTCTGGCTCCGTGGGCCAGGAGCCCGGGACAGTGAGACCAACCACAGGGAGTGCAAAGGGACGTCTTCGTGTGACACAAATATTCTGTAGCTTAACTGTGTTGATGGTGACAGGGATGTGCGTGTGTCCAAATACATCAAATCGTGTTCTTAAAATGGCGCTCTTGTTATAGGTAAATCATACTTCAATCAAGCTGATTATAAAGTATTTAGACTAAAATATTTACAAGTTTTTTGTTTTTGTTTTTGTTTTTGTGAGGAAGACAGGCCCTGAGCTAACATCGTGCCCATCTTTCTCTACTGTCTGTGGCTCGCTGCCACAGCATGGCTTGATGAGTGCTGCGCAGGTCCACAACCAGGATCTGAACCTGCAAATCCTGGGCTGCTGAGGTGGAATGCGCAAGCCCAACCATTATGTGACCAGGCTGGCCCCAACAAGTTTTATTTTTAAAAATAGAATTAGGGGGACACATCTATGGACAGCTAATCTTCGACAAAGGAGCAGAGGGCCTACAATGGAGAAAAGAAAGTCTCTTCAACAAATGGTGCTGGGAAAACTGGACAGCCACATGCAAAAGATTGAAAATTGACCATTCTTTTTCACCACACACCAAAATAAACTCAAAATGGATCAAAGACCTAAAGATTAGGCCTGAGACAATAAGTCTTTTGGAAGAGAATATAGGCAGTACACTCTTTGACATCAGTTTCAAAAGAATCTTTTCGGGCACTGTAACTCCTCAGTTGAGGGAAACAATAGAAAGAATAAACAAATGGGACTTCATCAGACTAAAGAGCTTCTTCAAGGCAAGGGAAAACAGAATTGAAACAAAAAAACAGCTCACTAATTGGGAAAAAATATTTACAAGCCACTTATCCGACAAAGGGTTAATCTCCATAATATACAAAGAACTCACACTGCTTAACAACAAAAAAACAAACAACCCGATCAAAAAATGGGCAGAGGACATGAACAGACATTTCTCAAAAGAAGATATGAATATGGCCAATAGACACATGAAAAGATGTTCATCATCGCTAATCATCAGGGAAATGCAAATCAAAACTACACTAAGATATCACCTTACCCCCGTTAGATTGGCAAAAACATCCAAAACCAAGAACGACAAATGTTGGAGAGGTTGTGGAGAAAGAGGAACCCTCATACACTGTTGGTGGGAATGCAAACTGGTACAGCCACTATGGAAAACAGTATGGAGATTTCTCAAAAAGTTAAAAATAGAAATACCCTATGACCCAGCCATCCCATTACTGGGTATCTATCCTAAGAACCTGATAACAGATATCTCAAGAGTCCGTTGCACCCCTATGTTCATCGCAGCATTATTTACAATAGCCAAGACGTGGAACCAGCCTACATGCCCAGAAACTGATGATTGGATAAAGAAGATGTGGTATATATACACAATGGAATACTACTCAGCCATAAAAAAAGACGAAATTGGCCCATTCACAACAACGTGGATGGACCTCAGGGTATTATGTTAAGCGAAATAAGTCAGTCAGAGAAAGACGATCTCTATATGACTCCACTCATAGGTGGAAATTAGCATATTGAGAAGGAGATCTGATCGGTGGTTACCAGGGAAAAGGGGGGGTGGGGGGAGGGTACGGAGGGGGAAGTGGTGTACCCACAACATGTCTAACAAAAATGTACAACTGAAATCTCACAAGCTTGTAATCTATCATAACATTAATAAAAAAATAAATAAAAAAAAAATAGAATTGGGGGGGCTGGTCCGTGGCCGAGTGGTTAAGTTTGCGCGCTTCACTTCGACGGCCCAGGGTTTCACTGGTTTTGATCCTGGGCGCGGACATGGCACCTCTCGCCAGGCCACATTGAGGCAGTATCCCACATTCCACAACTAGGAGGACCCACAACTAAAAATATGCAACTATGTGCTGGGCCTATTTGGGGACAGAAAAATAAAAAAGAAGATTGGCAATAGTTGTTAGCTCAGGTGCCAATCTTTTAAAAAAATATAAAAATAAAATAAATAAAAATAGAATTAGTAATGTCTTCTGTTTAGTATAATTTTCTCTGAGCTTAACAGGCACCTCAGGATCTGTGGAGTATGTTTTTTAAAAAATTATAGTCTACAAAAAATAATTAATTAAAAGTATCAATAGTTTCACACTCACTTTAAAATACACTTTAAAGAGCAGATAATTTTATGAAAAATTTAAAAATAATGGCTTCTTGAGAAAAAATGGGTCCTGATCTGGATGATAAACTATATGGTCACCTCACCTGTAAATGTGGCCCGAATTTCCCTGGCTGTGTGTTCATTCTGCTCCCGTCAAATGGAGCTCTCCACTCGTGCACATCCACGTCTTGCATTTTCTGCCTCTTTGCCTTGATCTCTGTTAGTTCCCAATCCTCAACCCCGTTTCCGTTCCTCATGCGTCGCCTCGCCTTTCTCCAAGGCCTCAGTGGCCTTCTCTAGAAAGCCCTTCTCTGGACAGATTTGGCCTCTAGCACTTTGATTCTCTTGGATGACATCACATTTTTTTGTCTATAGTTCTTTAAGTACATGTTTCATCTCCTCTTATTTCCAGCTGCTCTAAGCCCAGAGGTGGGATTCATTCCTCTTTATATCACCATAGTTGCTAGAACAGTGCCTGGCACATAGTACGCACTCAGTAAATGTCTGTTAAATAAACAAATACGTGAAAGAAAGAACAAACCAACGGATGGAGGCATGAATGAACGAATGAAACCTCTGTTAGCACAGGTGCTGAGCATAGTGTCAGCACCCATGGTGTAGAGAAACAGATTTTTAAGTCCTTTTTTCACTGCATTGGTGATCATTGGTAAAACTTACAAGTCCATTTTAGGACAAGGTTTGTGCACATGGAGTAGTTAAACATGTTTCTTCTGTCTCCGGAGACAGGAGTCCAGCCAGCAGCCCAGATTCTGACGTGTGATGCCCATTGTCTGCAGACTCTGCCCCAAGATTCTTCCATGAGGAAGTGCCAAGATTTTCCCTGATCATAATTCAGGCTGAGCTAGGACAACCCAGACATCACAGTTCAGAACTTTTCTGTGTGTCCTCCATAATGCTGAGCACAGACAGTATGTGCTCATGACTCGAACAAAATCATTGTAATGTTCACTGCATATCGACAAATGAGTGAGCAATCTAATCAGCACGTAAAGCAGGAAGGGCCGCCCTTTGTCCGGAACTGTGAAACTGCGGGCTGTCCCGGGACGTGGGGGGCCGTCCTGCTTAGCTTCCCAGCTGTCTGACTTTAGCCACCACTGTGGAGGTAGCATTTAGCTCCAATGACACAAGTCTACCGAGAAGGAGGACACTTTCCACAAACCCTGCTCGAGTGCCAAAAGCTCACAGCTGAATGAGAGCAAGGAGACGCCAGCCAGCCCGTGCTTGTGGCACTAACTGCACGTATGCACAAGCACTCTCATAGGCTCACAAGTTCACAAAGGAAACACAAGGCACTATTCTCGCTTTTCAAGAACTTTAAATTTTGTTGGGATGCAATATTAAAATATTCACAAAACAAAAAACAATGCACAACTATAAGTAGCACAACATCAAATCACATAGTTGAGAAAATAAGGCAGTGCTGAGTTCAGAGAACAGATTGGGCTGAGGAGACCTCTGCCGTCGCGTGGTCAGCGTCTGTCAGCAGATGCCGTGCAGCTCGTATCTGAAAGCATGTTCAGACCCTGTGGCCCAAACGCCTTATCTGATCCCGGCACCCACAAGGCAACACTGGCTCTCTAAACGTCCCGCTCTCTGGCTGGTCCTAAGGGAGGGAAGTGAGCTCCAGGCACGACACCTCCATCCAAGTGCAGAGAGCCTAGAAGCAGGCTGGACCAGGCAGAGCATTTCTGTAGAGCCGCGGGAGACAGGCACCCAGAGAGAAAGGAGGCAGAAGGGGATGCCGGGCACAGGGTAGAAGCTAACAGATCCCAGCGGTGAGGGAGGCAACAGCCAGGAGGCTGACCCGCTAGATCATGAAGCAAGAAGCTCTGACAGGTCAGGAAGAGAGGCGTATACTGGCCCGAGTTGTGCCGGTCTGTCAACTCCATAGGGTACTGGAGGCCAGGAGTGGTCATGGGTGGAAAAGGAAGGCAGGGGTTGGAACGCCAAGGGGCTTCAGAGAAGTTAGATCGGAGGTAGAGAAACTATCTAAACAACCACTAGTTGAAGATTAACCTGTCCAAGAAGTCCAGAAATAAGCTTTTGATCCAATATCTATCTTGGGGAACTCCAATCTGAGTACAAAACTTTCAATCCTACCATTGCCAGGGACGTCATTTACAACAAACTGTGAAGGAGAGACTTGGGTATTAAGAATAAAACTTATTTAGATTGGTTTGTTCCATGTGACTTCTCACTCACCATACACCAGTCTCACTGGTATTTTTCTATTTCTTATACATGTAAAGCACATTCACACCTCAGGACCTTTGCACATGCTGTTTGCTCTCCAGAGAATTCCTTTGCCTTGAATCTTCAAAGGTCACGTCCTTAACCATACCTTCTAACATTGCTTCCCCTCCACCTCTAGCCTGGCTGAGCCTCAACTGAAGACCTCACTGGGTGGATTCAACCTGTGATCGCCACCATCTTAGAGGAGACTTGTCCACACCCTGAGGAAGCTGCTCAATGGTGTTGGTGACATCTCACGGACAGCCTTGATCTGGAGGAGCTCGGGAAAACTGGTGGCCATCAAGCAAGGATCATCCAAACTTACCTTTTCCTGAACTACTTAGAATAAATTAAAGAAAGAGAAGGGGCTGGCCCCGTGGCCTAGTGGTTGAGTTTGGTGGCCCACGTTCACAGGTTCGGATCCCAGCTGTGGACCTGCACGACTCACCGGCCACGCTTTGGTGGTGACCCACATACAAAATAGAGGAAGACTGGCACAGATGTTAGCTCAACAAAAGCAAAATCTTCCTCAACAACAACAAAAAAAGAAAACAGAATGTGGTCAGCTTCAGAATATTTTAATGCTTCTTTATCTATGGAGAATGTAGAATCATAAAGTTTGGGCTTTTTTAGCACACCAAACTGGCAGGTTTGGAAGAGCAAAGTAATCAAAGCCAAATATTAGCACTGAGAACATTAAGAACAGAAATAAAGGACGGGAATATTAAGGCATCGTGCTAGATGCTTTATTAATTAAGCCATTCTTACACCCACCACAAAAACCAACAGAAATTCCCTTCATGATTTCAGCGGTGTTGGTGGATCACATGAGCACCCAGCCCCGGGAACCAGGAGGGTGATCAGAGCTGAGAACAGAGACGATCAGAGACCCCAGTCAACTCCCATCAACTCCACGAAAGAATTCAACCCTGTGGTTTTTATAATTTCTGCGGATCTTATGATTTTCTGAAGTAATGTGTCTAAGATTTCTGAAACAAACTAAAGGAAAAATGATCTAACAGCAGGATAGACTATTATAAGTAGGACTGTTTTTAAAAATCCTTATGATTTCCTTATCTGACATCAACTGACCCATGCTTAGAAAGACTCCAACTTTGGGCCACGGCACCAGTGTCAGAAGATGAGCCAGTCTCTTCTATTCCATCCGCATGTTGTCTCAAAGCTCTGGGGCTGACACACCTGTCGGGAACCCCAACTATCACAGCACACAGTTTCCAAAAGCACACATCTTAGTACCTGCACTGTGTCTGGGCTTTTAAAAGTGGGTAAGAAGAGAGGAAGACAAGCATGAAGGCACAGGTCCCTGGAATCCAAAGGCTAGACAGGACCTTCCGTTGCTCTGGCCCAACCCCATCACTGCTTATATGGAGACGCTGAGTCCACTACGCTGAGTCAAGAGGTTTTTCCAAAGTCCCTTAGAATCTGGGGCTCCTATTCCCATTTCAGTATGCTCAGAAAGACAGTTAAGATGGTTGAATTCGCTCACTCAATAAGTGGTTATCAAAGGCCTATTTGTGTGTCTGGCATTACGACCGGCGCTGGGGGTGTTTACTGAGTGAGGCAGACACCACCCCTGCCTGCACAGAGCTTAGAATCCGTTAAGGAAAACAGATTATTAAATAAACAACTGCAATGAAGAGGGACAGTGTGATGATAAGGCAAGTGCAGGATAATTCATTCATATCTTCATCAAAAGATTATTAAGTGCTTACTGTGCGCCAGGCACTGTCCACGTGTCCTGACATCACAGTAGAAAACAGACAAAGCCTGCGCCCCGGGGCTCACGCTGCTGCACGGGCGCCAGGCAACAAGCATCGCAAATAAGTGAATGATCGGCAGGGCATTAGGAGGCAGGAACGGTGGGGAAAAGGGAAGATGGAGCTGGGGACGGGGCCGGGACCGCGGAGGTCGTGAGGGAGCCGCTGCGAAGGGGCGGTCGAGCGGGACCTGCAGGAGGGGGCCCCACGCGGACATCGGGCGGGGGGGGGGGGCGTCTCAGGCGGGTGTCTGCCCGGTGGGCTCACGGACCCCGAGGCCGGTGAGGGAGTGAGGGGCCGCTGCGGAGAGTCATCCCGGACCGGGCTTCTCGCCCTGCGGCCTGGGGCGCTTCCTGGAGGAAGAGGGCGTCGAGGGAAGACGCGGAGGCGACTCTGGGTGGGCTGGACCGCGGGCCGCGAAGCTCGAAGCCAAACCCGCAGATTCAGCGGTCTCTTCCTGAGCGCCGACTCCACAGCCGGGCACGTGCTGGGTGTAAAAATAAATTAACAGGGTCCGTGTGGCTCACAGGTGCCTTTCCCGAAACACCCGGAGGTCACCGACCATCGCACAGTCAGATCGGGCGCCTCTTTCAGGGGACGGTGCTAGCAGGGGTGAGGCCGGCCTCCAAGGCCGAATCAGCGAAGACCGGGTTTTGCAGGGCTCGCCCCGACTCGCCCTCCCCGGCCGGCCCCTCGGAAGCAGACGGGCCTGGCCTGGCTGCCACGACGCCCCGGAGCGCCCGCTGCGACCCGGCCGCGCACCCCGCGCTTGCAGAGGAGACCCCTGCGCCCAGGCAAGCCCTCCGGCGGAGCGCGGGGTGCGGGGCGCCCGGGGCGCCCGGGGCACCCGGTCAGGGGTGGGAGGAGCCTGATCTTTTTTCTCCCCCGTTCTCTTCTTTCCTCCCCTAGAAAACAACGTTCGCGGTGTTTACCTTGATTTTGCCTTCATTAATCTTATTAAGTTTCTGCAAAGCTTGTTCCGTGAGTGCCCAATGGGCATGTTTTCTTTACCAAAGTTCACGGCTCTATGTTCAAACCACTAATTTCCACGGCTTCACTCCAGTGCTTTAGTGCTCCTCAGGCCCTCCAGGAATGAGCTCAATTATCAACCCCGAGTGAATCTGAAACCCGACTCAGTCTTCGCATGATCTGATGAAAGCAGCGGAGTTTTATAAATGTCACTAGAGAAATTGTTGAAGCTGGGCTGCTAGAGGCCGGCCAGGCCATCGCTTCCTCCTGCGGACTTGTGGCTCATTATCTTTCAAATATTTGAAGCAGATCAGTGGTCATTGTGGGTCTTAGGGTTTAAGATTTTACCCTGAAAAGCATTCCTTGTAATACTTGGCATGCACATTCAAAAAAAAAAAAAAAAATCATGTCAAGAGACTGGCAGTTTTTAAATTAATTATTTGAGCTTGAACAATTCAAAAGTGTCATCAAATTAAAACAAGGTAATTTGGCAGAGAGGTCATTGCCCATCATGTCTTCTAATTGCTTTTCTGTATTTTGAAAAAACAAAAACAAAAGGTTAAATGCTGAGATAATGAACTTTGAGCACAGCGTTCCACAGCAGCCCCACTGGTGATGGAAAACAGCGCTGGTTTCCAAACAGACCCGTCAGATCCGGCCCAGAAGGATCTGTTTCAGGAAGTGGCAGGTCTGAGACGCCATCTCCTTAGAACACCTGCACAGCACAGCCGCAGACTGCAGAGCTGGCCATGGAGCAAGGAGAAGAAAAAGGGAAACACAAAGGTGCTTTAAAAGACTCTGCTTTACTGATGGGTAACTTACGTATAATTAAATGCATCTGTTTTAAGTGTGTAGTTTAAAGAGTTTTGACAAATGCACCCAGTTGTGTGACGACCAGTACCATCAACGTAGAGCACATTTTCATCACCCTAAAAACTTCCCTGTCTCCCTCGGGGTCGATCCCCACAGTCCATCCCACTTTCCAACCACTGGTCTGTTTTCTGTCTCTACAGATTAGAATTTCATGTAAATGGAATCTCAGAGTACGTACTCTTTTGTGTCTGGCTTCTTTAGTTCAGCAAAACATTTTAAAAAATTCATCCATGTTGCTGTGTGTATCAGTAGTTCTTTCTGATTGCTAAGCAGTATTGCATTGTACGGATGTAACAAAATTTGTTTATCCGTTCACCCGTTGATGATCATTTGGGTTGCTTCCAGGTTTTTATTTTTGTTTTTTTA
The DNA here is from genome assembly GCF_037783145.1 of Equus przewalskii. Classification (NCBI taxonomy): domain Eukaryota; kingdom Metazoa; phylum Chordata; class Mammalia; order Perissodactyla; family Equidae; genus Equus; species Equus przewalskii. The sequence goes on along the minus strand of NC_091836.1, from coordinate 98,379,735 downwards.
CTATTTTAATAAAGCTGCTGTGAACATTCGTGTGGAAGCCTTTGTGCGGACACAGCAAGTCTTTTTTGCAAGAATAAGTCTGAGAACTATAAAAGGTTGAGGCAAACTCCATAAGCTCAGTTGTCACAGGGAAGAGGTAGGTAATGTAAATGAGGGCAGCAGGTAGGCACGCGACAAAATGGAGTGGTGGGAGCTGTATGCAGGAATAGCTTTCAGCTCCTGGTTTACAGGAATAATGTGAGGAAGTATGAAATGGTAATGGACCAAAACCAGCAGAAGAAAAGGCTTTGTTGGTCAACTCACTCCGTTGGGTCAGGGAACGAACAGCCTTTTTCAGATTTTCCTCTTCCCACAGGCATCATGGAATAAAAACCAAGAACATAAAATTTGGGCACAGTCTTGCGTTTGAATTTGTGATCCACACCCACCAGCTATCTGTGTGGCTCTGGACAGCTTCCCAACTTTCCGAATCTTGGATTTGTTATTTGTAAAATGGGCATAATATTACTAACAACTAGTAGTAAAGGATAAGTGAAGTGAAGGCCACAGGTGCAGTCGGCCTGAACATTTTCGGAGCTGAGTGCTGATTCCCTCCCTCACTTCGGTACAAGCGACACACCAGGAAAGCAGGCACTTTACTCTCATGATCTTTTTATTAAATCCTCACTCCATTTTGCTAAACAGGAAACGAGTCTCGGAGAGGTGGTGAGCCAAATGATGAAGGCAGAGAACAAGAGCCACCAGCTCCAGCTGGACTTTGCGATGCTTCCCTGAAGCACGAGCCACAGCAGGACAGTCTCTGAGACCCTAGACGCACCTCTTCTCTGAGTTTGTGGTGAAGCTCAGTGTTCCCCAAGTGCTGCAGCCTCTGCCGCGGTCCACAGCCCGGGTGTCTGATGTCCTCAGGAGCACTGGAGGCAGAGCTTTTCCAGGAGCGCATCTTGGACTAGCTGTCTCCAAGTTTTCAACTCAAGTGTCTCCCCCATGAGGTGACATAGTGCCGCTCTGTGCTGCTTTCCCAGGACCTGGTGCAGCACCCAGCATGTACTGGGACCCCAGTCAGTGTGATCCCAGCGAAGTTGCGAAGGAATGAGCACGAGGAGAATAACACGGCTGTTACCCACGAGGGCATTCGTCCTATTGTCTGCACGAACACACACACACACAGCTTGAACCCATGAATGATTGTAATAAAATGTAATCACATCCGAATGAAAGGAGAGTTAAGCAGATAATTTCCATAGATGTGATATTGCTTTTGGGCTTATACAGTCTCTGTTAAAAAATTTAAATGAGCCGGTCCCATGGCCTAGTGGTTGAGTTTGGTACACTCCACTTCACTGGCCCAGGTTCAGTTCCCAGGCACAGACCTACACCACTTGTCAGTGGCCATGCTGTGGTGGCATCCCACATACAAAATAGAGGAAGATCAGCAGCATAGATGTTAGCTCAGGGTAAATCTTCCTCAAGCAAAAAAAAAAAAGTCTATAGTCATCTACGTTAAATTTTATATACATATATATGTGTGTGTACATGTGTATATATATACATATATATATCTGCATGTACACACAGACATACACATGTGTGTGTGAGCTGATAACCTGACTGACCATAGAGTTACTTAGAAGTTCAACTTATGAAAAAGATTATAGTTAACTAAAATAATAGGGAATATCTGTGTACTAAACATTTTCATTCTAATGAGATAACTTTTAACTCTTTGGTATGGGTCTGTTTTGTTTTTCACTTGCTTATGAGAATTTGGGAGCAACTCCTACCCAGAATGTGTTTCTGGAGTTTTTCTTCCTGGATTAAGTATGGGGATAAAACGATACTGAATTTGTTCAACTCCTGGCAGTGTTTGGCAGGACAGAGCACATGTTTTCATTGATCAGGTAGAACGATTAAAAAGAATGTTCCTAGAAACCACTAACCTCTGTCTGGGGACCCCTGAGGGAGTGAGTTCCACGTTGGGGTGTTGGGGGGGGTTTCAGAGTTGGAAGAGACTGTCTTGTGGGTCCCACAGTCACATCTGCAGAGCTGAAAGGGACCCAGGGCAGCGTGGAGTGCCGAAGCTCACTTTACTGAAAAAGGAAGAGAAATGACCGTTTAGTTCACAAAGCAAATGCATAGCACTGAGTCCAGAAACCCAGACCTTCAAACACTCATGCCAGTGCTGAGAATGCTGCCAACATCTTATGAATAAATATTTCAAACTTAGAGAAAAGCAGAAAGTGTACTATAACGAGCAGCACGCCCTCCACAGATAGTCAGCAATTTTTAATATTTGCCACATTTGCTTGATCTCTCTCTCTGTAAACCTGAGTAAAGCTTCAGGCTTATTTATAGCTCTTTTTGTCCTTACAATATATCCTATTAAGGATGTACAATATATCCCACTAAGGAACACTGTAGTCAAAAGTTACCTTGAAGAAGTCTTTCTCTGTCTGGTTGCGACATCCATTTGATATACAGTTGGGTTCATTTGTTCCTGTTTTGCTTCAGTTTTAGAGCGTCTTTGTTTTTTCCATTTGACACAAGTTTATTTTTAGAACATATAAAACATATACGGTGTTCAAAGTCAAAGTGACATGAAAAGCTGCGCTCAGAGAAGTCCCCCCCACCACCAACACCTTCTGCAAAATAAACATCTTCCTCCTGTTGTGATTTATCCTTCCTGTAGTTCTTTTCAGGAAAATAAGCAAATATGGGTATGGATTCACATTCCCCCTTCTTTCTTACATACAAGGTAGGGTAGTAAACATCCAGCTCTGCAACTTGATTTTTCCCCCCATTTCACCACAAATCCTGGAGAGCTCTCTGTTTCGGTTCCTCACTCTCTTTTATGGCTGCAAAGTTCTCTGTTCCATGGATGATCCAGCCTGTCCCCTGTTCATGGACTAGGGGCCATCTCTGATCTTCTGCTCTTAAATAATGCTGCAATGAGCAGCCGCATTCGTTTATGCTCGTGTTGTTCACATTGTGGAGGCTTATCTTCAGAGCAGATACTTGGTAGTAAGATTGCTGGTCAAAGGGTAAATGCATGTGTAATTTTGACAGATCTGGCCAAATTTTCCTCCATAGGAATGTACTATTTTGCATCCTACTAATGGATGAGAGGCCTGTCCCACAGCCTCACAGTGGTCTCGAGCTTTTGGGTTTCTGCCAGCTAATAAGTAAGAGATGGTGTCTCAGCACAGTTTTCATTTACAGGCCTCTTATTGTGAAAGAAGTTGAGCATCTTATCACATATTTGAGTCACTTGTCTTTCTTTTTCTATAAACTGCAGGGTCATGTTTTATATCTATTTTCCTATCAGTTTTTGTTGTTTTTCTTCTCAATTGTAAGAGCTCTTTATGTATGGGGAAATTAGTTCTTTATAATGAGTTGCAAATATGCTCCCACCATTTGTGTTTTGTTGTTATTGCTGTTGTTTGCTTATGATATTTTGTTGTTTCTCCATAAAAAGTTTTTAACATATTCAAATTTATTGTTATTTTTTCTTTTTATTGGTTCTAGTCTTTGAGTCGTAGTTAAAAATTTTCCCACTGCAAATTATAAATAAGTTCATCTATGTTTCCTTAACTAATTCTCTTGTTTTATTTTTTATACGTAGATTTGAATCCATTTAGCATTTATTCTGGTAATACTGTAAGTAATAAAAATTCATTTTGGTGTTGATTTTTTCTTTGTTTCATAGTATTTTTAAGATTAATCAACTGAATATTTCTATATTTTATCATTGGCATCTTTTCTGATTTTAAAAGTAGCATAAATTAATTGTGGACAAAATGAATAGTAAAGTATAAAGAAATAGGGGAAACAATCCAGAGAGTTTACAGAGATGCATATTTTTATGTTTTTAATTCTATGTTATATTATTGTGACAAAACTGCCTATACAATTTTGTACCTTCCTCTTGTTCACTTAACATTCTGACACAAGCACTTTCCCATGGTCCTAAAAGCTATTCATTAAACAGGCATTTTGGTGCCTGCAAAATAGTCCATAGTTTGGATATATTATTATGTACTTATCCACTTTGACAATGTTGGTTTACTTTTTTGGTAACTCTTTCATTCATATAAGCAACTCTGTGGTGATTATATCAACATGGTTCAATTTGGAAGATAGATTCCAGAAGAGAAACTGCTTTGTGAAAACTTAAGCACATTTTTTTTAGGATCCTGATACATAGTGTCAAATGCTTTCCAGAAAGGTTATAGTAATTAATATATATTATATATATAACATCTATGTAATTGCTAATATATATAATTGCTAAAAGTATATATATAAAATTGCTACCAGCAATATATAATCCTATCACAACATCCAAGTTCAACATTTTTGAGAAATATCTTTTCCCTCCAGTGAACTTTTTTTTTTTTAATCAAAGAGGAAGTGAAATCTTTACTATGGAGCAGATAAAATAGAATTAGTCAGAATATCTTTACATTGACCAGTAAATTTAGTTTTATTCTCCTTTAATTTTAAGTCAATATAGTGATGGCTACACAATCAAAACACTACTAAAATTTTAGATGTATAATTTGCATACAACTAATAAAAAAACTCATATTAATTCTTTTAATTTTGAGTGTTTTCTATGTACCAGGCATGCCTGGACCACATGAGACTCATGACTGACAAGACACCCCTTCACATGCTTGTCACCCAGCCAAGCCTTGAAGGCATCGGAATTCGTAAAACCTTCTATCCATTATGCTGTCTCCCATCTATTGCTTTACAAATGTTTACTCATTCATTTATGAAACATGTATATATTGATGGCTTACATAGTGCCAGATACTGTTCTGGGATCTCAAGATAAACCAGTAAACAAGACAAAGCCTATCCCTCAGGAAGCTTGTCTTCTGGGAGGGTAGCATGCGGTCAACGCTAAGCATAATGAGTAAGTGTATCCTAAGTTAGAAGGTGGTAAGTACCTGGGTAAACAGAGGCGGGAGCAGTCAGAGGTGGCAGTAGGCTATGAAGGTGGAGTATCTGAACCTCCAATCTTCTCCACAATTTTTTCTCATTAAATTCTCTTTGAGGGTAAAAATAGTTTTAATTTTTTTTTTAAACTTTTATTTTGATCTAATTTTAAGCTTACAAAAAGAGTTGCAAAAATAGTCCAGAGTTCCTGATACCCCTCACCCAGCTTCCTCGAATGTTAACATCCTACTGAACTGTAGCACAATCATCAAATCCAGGAAATTGCCACTGATAGAATTCGAATTTCACCAGTTTTTCCAGTAATGTTCTTTTTCCATTCTGGGATCTTATCCAGCATCTCACATTGATCTGGTTGTCCATGCTCCTTCATCTCCTTCAGTCTGTAACAGGTTCATAGCCCTTCCACGTCTTTCATGACCTGGACACTTTTGAAGAGAACTCATTTCATAGAATGTATCTCAGCTTGGATTTCTGATGTTTTCTCACAATTGGAGTGAGGTTATAAGTTTTTGCAGGAACACTGGGAATGAAATGTTGTCCTTCTCAAATCAAAGGCTTTGTGATGTGAGTATATGATATTGTTGGTGATTTTAACTTTGATCTTTTGGTTAAGGTGGTGTCTGAAAAGTTTCCCCACCGAAAAGTTACTATTTTTCCCTGTGGAATTAATAAATATCTTGAGGGAGATATTTTGGGACTTGGCAAATCCTCAAACTTGCCCACTGATTTTTTAGAACTATCTGTGGATCTTGTCTGCAACAATTACTACTGTGAAATTTGCCTAATGGTGATTTTCTACTTCCGTCTTTTTTTTCTACATTTATTCATTGGAATTCTACTCTAAGGAAGAGCTGTCTTCTTAGCCATTTATTTATTTGTTCAATTATAAATTTATACCAGTCTGGACTCATGGATATTTATTCTATTCTATGGACAAAATCCAATAGTATCAATATTTATTTTGTTGCTCAAATTGTTCTCATTTGTCCATCAGAAGCTTTTTCAGGTAGACTTTTGTTTTCTTTTGATATGCCCCCATCTTATTTTGATCACTGTCCTACCTTCCAGCTCCACAAATTTTTCCAGACTCGTCTTGTATTTTCCCTGTCCCTGCCCTGCCACTTCCCCAAGGAGCCCTGGTTCCTTTTACTGGAGAATGGTGCTTAGAAACCAAGATCTGGGCACTGGGTGTGCTCATTGAGACCGAGTACCATTGCTTCCTGGCAGATAGAACTGGGAAATTATGTATAAACTTTGCATCTATATTTCTGTAAGTGTACAGAGAGAGAGCAGGCTACGATTACTGATAACATATTTACTCATTTGTTTTAGTAAACATTTAATGAGAAACATGTTTACTAAATATAATACAGCATTTACGGATAGTTCTTTTTGTCTTTGGCGTGATAAGACCTAGTCAAGATACTGTTTCCATGGCTCCTTAAGTCAGCTCTTTTCAGCCCCCTGCCTTAGCATAGCTATGTTCCTCATTTGTAGAGTTTGTAATCTACTTTAAGTTCCCTCTGTAGTTGGTTTTGTTTGTTTATTTTTTAGGAGAAAATGAAAGGTATATAAAATATTACTATGGTTTTAATAAACAGGGCTATAAGAAAAGGTAGACTAAAAAATGCTATTAACCTTTTAGAATTCAGGTCTTGGTAATGTTGGCAATTCAATCAATATTTATTGAATAAAATAATTAATTGAGGGCTGACCTGGTGGCACAGCTGTTAAGTGCACACGTCCTGCTTTGGCAGCCCGGGTACAGACATGGCACCGCTTGACAAGCCATGCAGTGGTAGGTGTCCCACGTATAAAGTAGAGGAAGATGGGCACGGATGTTAGCTCAGGGCCAGTCTTCCTCAGCAAAAAGAGGAGGATTGGTGGCAGATGTTAGCTCAGGGCTAATCTTCGTCAAAAGAAAAATAACTAATTTATATGTAAATGCAAAATTTTGATATTCTAAAAGCATAGTTACAATAGTATTTGAAACTAAAATGATGGCATTGGAAAAAATGTGGCTGGGAAAGAAAAAATATTAGAATAAAAAATATTAACAGGATCAAACCAAATCAGAGGAAAACATGGCCTCAGATTCTCACTTTAGCTTTTTTGACTGAATTCTATACTTTTTCAATCAGCACTTGTAGGGAGTTTTGCACAAATTTGAAAAATGTCAAATTTGTCAAAGAATTCTCAAAAACTGAGTAATGTACACGTCAGAGCTGAAGTTAGCCAGAAAGTAGAGTCACCCGTAATACCATTTTCTTATCTTTATATATATTTTTACTTCTATAGAATCTGAGGCATCTTTCATTTCTTGTCTCATTGTAGAATTTAAAGAACTTTCAAACAAAAGAACACATTTAATTATTTCACATTATAAATCTGCATGTGTCCTCTAAGTAAATGACATTATAGACCACAAGTAATTTAAATTCCATTGATCAAAGTTGGGGTGGGGTGGAGGAAGGTGTCACCTCTTTCTGTTGTCAGCTATTGTGGGACACTTTCCACTGTCAGTTCTTTTCTAGGTCACTTTCAAAGAAACTAAACATAGGCTTCTTCATAAAGTCTGTAAACGTGTTTTCTTTTTTAAAGTGGGGAGATAAGGAACTAGATATATTATGACAATAACAATGTATAACGTGGAAAGAGTTATCTGAGGAGAGTGTGACCTGGATTCCCTCAGCTGGACTCTTCTTGAATGCGTCCAGCCTGCTCTCCAGCATGGGTGGCCTTGATGTTGAGGATATTCCCCCGTGTACTTTTTGACCAGCAAATGATCATGTTCACCAAAACAGCACCTTTCCCCCAGTCCTCGCTGACACTCCTCCTTGGGCCCATGCTCCCTCTCCTGCCAAGTCCTGCTCTCAGGAAAGTCTGCTTCAGTCTCCTCCAGCGTCCACGACCTCAAGTCCACAGGACAGGGGGAGGGGAAGGGAGCCCGCGCGTGGGGGCGTGTACCCGGCACTGTGCTGAGGATCTACAGATAAGCCTCACCTCTGAGATGAGGAATGGGGGGATTTGACCACAATGCTAAGAGAATTTTAGTGAGAAAGTTAAAAAAAAAGATCATTTAAACAGATGGAGTCATCCATTTTGTGAAAGCTGAGAGCTGCTCCCCTGGCTGGAAGCAGCGTCTCTCTGACTTCACCTGCGTCTCCCTCGTGCCCTGGCTAGTCTGGTCCCTCATCTACAGACTCTGAGGACCATTAGCTGAAGCTTAGGTTGTTTTCACCCACAATCAGAGCAGATTCCCTGCTCTGACTGACCTCACTTCACAAATATTTATTGAGTTCCTGCTTCGTAAATCTCATTTCCTGTGAAAGGCGATTGGAAAAGGATGCACAGGGAATAAAATGTCACCCCATCTTCGAGAAGCTCACAGCCCAGTGACAAACACGCACACAGAGTGTGATTCGGGAGCACATCCGTGTTTATCCGTGTGGGTCTCCACACCATGTGACTTTGCCTTCTGATTCATCAGGCTCGGGGGGCTCTCGAGTCCCACGTGGACATTCTGGTTTCCCTTTAACCTGCCGTCAACACAGCCACTTTCTCTGACTGTCAGACAATAATACACGTGGGGGCGAGTGATAAATGACTCACGAGGGCTGCCCTGTTTCCAGCTGGAAGGAGCCTCCTCACCCTGGTCAGTGCTGGTGGGAGCGAGGGGCTTAGTGTGGTGTCTGAGCACCCTTTTCTATCCCGAGGTACATGACCTTTTCTCAGCTCTTGTCTTGATTCGCTCAGGGGTGTCTTTTTATTTATGCTCTTGTCCCAGCAGAGGGTGGGCATGAGGGTGTGTTGGTCTCATCTTCCCGGCAGGGTTGAGAGAGATGCCTGAGCATGTCACCCAAACAACACCCCCATCTCTCTAGATGGTTCTCTCCTGCGGCTGATGCTGGGGTGAGCACAGAGCAAGAGACGAGGCTGGTCGCCCGACCACGACTACTGTGAACTACCCCCTCCCCCCACTCTGGAGTCCTGGCTGTGGGACAGGACTCAGGTTCATGTTCATTCTCTCAGGAATTGCCTAGACTTGATGAGAAAGTGACTTCTAACTCTACCCTTGGACTCACCCCAGCCAGGTTCATTAAAACGTCAGCTGTTCCAACAGCTGCTCTCTTGGGTGTAGCCTGTTTACTGTGATGTGTTTTCGGAAGGGCTCTGTGCTCCTGGCTGGTGTGGTTGAGGACCCTGTACAGGGTGACCACAGAATGGACAAAGCTTGTCCACACAAGCACACACCGCTTCTTCATCCTCAGATGGGACGAAGTTGTGTCGCAGAGAGACCTCTGAGGGGGACAGTGCCTCGTGCCATCAGCTTTCCTTTGCACGTATCTCAAAATCTAGAAAAAAGCTGAAGACAGAGAATTTCCTAGGAAAGGGAAATAGACCATATAAATAGCCACAGCTACTCTGGTTTCATGGAAAAATAAAACAGTTATGAGTTCTTTGACACACTTCCTCATCTCACTCTAGGTTTTGGAACGTAAGGCCTTAGACCCCCTTGGATGAAATCTAAACGTCACCAGGAAGGCAAAGCTGGTGTTTCTACTTTGTTGAGTGTCCGGCAGAAGCTGAGTGAGGACCGCACCATTTTGTCAGGAGCTTCTAAACAATAGCTGGGAAAGATGTCAAGGATGCTTTGGACTCGGGGGAAAGAAAGCAGGTTGCAGAGTAAGATTCACCACGTGTCTACATGACTGCACGTGCTCCTATAAACGCTTTAAAGTATTCACACACCACGGGAGGCTGTCCACAGAGCCCCTGCCGCTGTTGCTCCACAGGACGGAGGCAGGAGAGTGGGGAGCAGTCGAGGGTGGAGACAGGGAGACTGTAATATTGTTTTCTTTACACACTTCAAATCTGTTCAAATTGTATAGCAAGTATCTAATTACATTTACAATTAGAAAAAAATAAAGCATTTTGTTTTAAAAAGTAGCTGGAAGGTTGCTTGTGCACCTGAGGCTGTCTGAGGGGGTTAAATCAGAGCCCTGCTAGCCAGGCGGGAGTGTGCTGGGCCCCACTTAGCCCCTCGACCAACCAACCAACCGAGCAGAGGCTGCCCAGGGGCCTGTCTGGCCACCCCAAGGCTGAGGCCGGCTGTCGGCAGCTCGCCTGCGCTTCCTCAGCCCTGACCTCCGGTCGCCGCGACTGCAGGCCCAGGCGTGGTCAGTCGAGTGCCTGCCAGGCCCAGGCCGGAGGGAGACTCTGGAAACCAAAGGAGCTGATAACCAGGAGCCCTCAGCGGGGCCTGGAGCTCGGCACCGGGCTAGGGGCAGCTGCCGAGTGGGCTCCAGGGCCAGGGGGCAGTCGGCGGGGCACCGCCTTTATCTGTGCGTGCCTGCCGGCCGTGCTGGTCTGTCATCTCACGACGAGAAGCAGGAGCTTATAAAGCTGCGTAATTTGTCCAATTCACTCAGCTTCCGTCACAGGTCTGGGTGAAAATGTAGTTGCAGTTCGTTAATGTGTGTGAATAGTTGCACATTCATACTCTTCCAGGAGATGTGCTGCGGCCTCCTAGTTTTTCCAGCACTTTCTAACACCTGAGTAACCTTCCCTAAAGCCTCCCAAAAAACAGCAAGCAGAGGATTTACTTCAGTCCTCCACAGGGCCTGGCATGTCGCAGGCCCTCCTAAAGAGAGGCTGAGGTGTGTTTATTGTCGGAGCAGCGCTGACTGGACTCGGGCCCCACACAGGCCGGGCGAGAAGCCCTCCAGGAGGACATGTCAGAGGCCATCGGCCTCGGGGACATTTCTTCGTGTGGAGAAAGGTTCTCATTCTTCAGCCTGCTCCTTCCTCATATCTTTCTCCTTTTCCTCTTCCTTCCCTTATAAAAATATCTGAGTTTGTGTTCTGGGATAAGAGAAAAATGCGGGTTCTACTCAATTTAGTTCTTCCTCTGCTGATCTGATTAGAATAAACAAGAGCCTCCTAGGACTTGTAAAAAAAAATCCTTACTCAGATCTTGGATGAATTATTGCTGAGAGGTTTTAATTGGCTGTGTTTGGCTTCTGACCTCTTGTACAGATTGATTTACGAGGTGAATTTGCAATCAACTGTTGGAAAAATTGATAGCATGGTAGCAGATAGAAGTCACTGTTTGAATGGGGCTTGGGAAATATTTATGCTATTCCGCGGCCCCCACCACAAGCACCCAGTTTCGTGTCAGCAGACAACATTCCCCAGGAGCAGTGAGGGGCCCTGCGCTGGCCCTCGTGTTCTGTTTCTGGAGTCAGATAAAGGTTGGCATTTTCCCGTCTGCAGAGGGAAAAATATTAAATTATCTGTTTTATTTTTCCTATAATTGTTCTTAAAACTGCTACAAGATTTTACACATGAAGTTTTCTCTTCTAACACGAAAGTATTTTTTTGCTTGTTTTTTGCCACCGTTTTAGTATTTCATGTGTTTCTTCAGGAGGCATGATGGCGCCTACTTGTGAACTGCTGCCCTAGGGATTTCAGACAAGTCTTGGACTGCAGGACGGCCGGTTCCTGGCTTAAAGAAGAAGTCAGATCTGGACAGCCAGTGTGGGACAACGGGGGCCATGCGAAGTGGTCCAGGCGGCTCATAGCAGCCTCTGCGCCTGGCCCTGGATATTGCTGGAAAATGAGAGACCTGTGGATCGTGACATTTCTCTCCAGTTCATATTACTTCTAGGATATAAGGCACAGTTCAGATCCAAGGAGCCGTTCTTAGAAAGCAGTTTAGAAATAAGTGGAGTGTTTCCTTGAGTGAATTTTCATAGGCTGTGTGTTGTGCTGATTCACATTGATCATCAGCCTGCTTTCTCCAACAAGCTTCCGAACCTCCACGGTGCTTTGCCAGGTTCAGAGTCAGTGCCTAATAACTTCATATGAACTTTATCCATTTACCCTTCATTCACTCACCAAGTCTTTGTTGAGTGTCTACCATGAATAGCCTCTGAGGAGGCACCTGTGTGCAGTGGTGAACAAAACAGACGTGGATCCCACCTCACAGGGCTCAGATTCTACGGGAAGGCAGACCCTGGACAAGTAAAACACATCAGCGTGTCATCACAGTTTATCATATAGGCTAAAAGGGAAGAAGAGCAAGATGCTGTGGGGGCCATAAAAGGGGAGCCAACACTACCCCTGAAGAGGTGACATCTAAGCTGAGACCGGAAGAAGGGAGCCAGCCCTGAGAAGAAGGGGGAAAGCATTCCAGGAGGAAGAGACAGCATATGCAAAGGCCCAGCACAGGGGTGGATTGAGCAGGTGCAATCCAGGAGCTAAAAAGGGCCTGTGTGGGAGAAGCATCCCGAGCAGAGAGAAGGGAGATGGGTGGCCAGAAGACCAGAGTCATTCAGGGCTTTGCAGCCTCAGTTAAGAAGTCTGGACTGTGTTCTGTGAACAATGAAGAGACATGCTGATCCTTATGGAGCGTCACAAAGACACTGTATCAAACTTCTGCCTAAAAAAGGCCTCTTGTCAGCCTTGAGCCAAATTCAATGAGGCTACATCTTTTCAGAAAGTTTAGTGTACCTGCTTCATGTTTTTTCAATGCATATTATATACCCTGTGTGTACACTACACCATTGGGATAGCATCCTCTTGTGCTCACTTAACACATCACAGGAGTGTCCCCATGTTATCCAGTGCTCCTCTACGACATGATTTTTTTTTTATTGAGTTATTGGTAGGTTACAATCTTGTGAAATTTCAATTGTACATTAATGTTTGTCAGTCATGTTGTAGGTGTACCACTTCACCCTTTGTGCTCACCCCCCACCCCACCTTTCCCCTGGTATCCACTAAACTGTTCTTAGTCCATAGTTTTAAATTCCTCACATGAGTGGAGTCATACACAGATTATCTTTCTCTCACTGGCTTATTTCACTTAACATAATTCTCTCAGGGTCCATCCACTACATGATTTTTAATGACATAGCATTCCCGGCATGGATGTGTCATAACACATCTAGCCTGGCTCCTATTAGATGTTTGAGTCTAATAACTTAGTAACAATATTAATAACAATGATAAGCAACTTAAATAACATTGCATAGAACTTACTTGCACAGTAATCTTTGCACACGTATACCTGATTCTTTCTTTAGGGAAAACTCCTAGAAACGAAATTGCCGAGCCAACAGAATATGCTTACTTTTATGATTGGATCAAAAGCAACAAGGGTTCGGTCTGAAAGCTATCAATTTACATGCCATGAGTGAAGTTTGAAAGCAGCCATTTCAACGGCAGTGTGGTTTTCAACTGGTGTGTCTTGGGCTGCAGAGGAATGGGGAGTCACTCGGGCCCACTTGGTTGGACTCTTGGGTCTGCCTCTCATAAGCCTTGTGTACCACAGGTCAGTATACAAACCTTAACCTGAGAGAGAGGAGGTGAGAGTATCTGCCTCACAGGACAGATGCAGAGATTGCGAACTCACATATGGAAAGCACTTAACACGGTACCCACCCAGAGCAGGCATTTATTAGTACCCGCCCCCATTTTGTGTGTGTGTCTTATGGGTGTGAATTTGGACACTCTCTTGAGCAAATGGAAAAAGGAAAACTCCTGTCTCCGTTATCACATCTTTTAGGCATTGAATAAAGTGTTTACCCACTTTCTCCTGGAAACTAAGAGTGTGATCTCCATATTCAAAGGTGAAATTTCTCCCACACGCGTATTTCTTTTCTAAACAGAAGACAAGTCCTCTTCAGCTCACACTGGCGTCGAGACTACCTGTTTTGCGCTCAGTCTTTCATTATTCACTAATATTATGAGCGGAAACACGGTGTGTGAGTAAGAGCCCTGAGGGCTGGGCGGGAGGCCGGCTCCGGCTCTGGCCGCCTGCGAGCGGGAGCTTGGGCAGGTTCTCGTGTTCTCTGAGCCTCCTGTCCCCACTCTGTAATGTGAGGTAATACCTCTCAGTGTCGATGGAGAATTAGATGAGATAACAGAAGCAAGAGCACTTAAATTCCACTGAGCAGGAGATCAATAAATGTTGTCGAATCCAAATCTCACAGCCGCTCCTAAGCAACAAATAGTCAGGATGTGACCTCGTGAAACTTCTTACATCCCTGAGGAGGGACAGCTGCTCTGAGGTCCAGCTCAGCCTTTTGTTCCTACAGTGATCGATTGCCTCTCCTCTTTCGTGTGCTGCCTTGAAAAATCACAGCGACCCTGACTTATAACCACGATAAGAAAACACAAGTGATACGGACACCAGTGGCTCTCCTGACGCGTTGCAGGGTTATTGAATGATTAGGCTGACCTGCGATCTTCTTCCTTTGTCAACTAGAGAACTCTGAAATGGTCAAGAGGGCCAGGGCAGCCAGCAGCCCAAGGGACTGAAGAGTAGAAGGAGCGACTGAGTTCATGGTGGTCCTAGGAGAGTCTCGGCAAGCAGAGAAGCGTCTCCCGACAGTCACTGTGACAGGTACGTTCGTTCCCAGTGGGAGTGATGGCCCTGTGGCTAGCACACCAGGACCCACTTGAGCAGGTACAGACTGTGTCTGGAGTTGGGGGCGGTGCAGTTACGGGAGGAAAGGGCCCAGATGATCAGGAAAGTTTGGGAGGACGGGGAGTTTAAAAGTCATAACTCAAAAACTAGGCTTTGAGACGAACTCTATATGACCCCACTTATAGGTGGAAGTTAACATATAGACATGGAGAACCAATCGGTGGTTACCAGGGAAAAGGGGGGTGGGGGGAGGGCACAAAGGGTGAAGTGGTGTACCCACAACATTACTAACAATCATGTACAACTGAAATCTCACAAGGTTGTAATCTATCACAATCTTAATAAAAAAATAAAAAATAAAAAATAAACTAGGCTTTGAGACTTTCTAATTAGTTTTTTCGTTCTTGTAACTTCTGTGAAGCTATTCCTCATGCCCCAGAATCAGGTACAAATCTCCAGACTCCAGGTTCTTAGGATGTTAGCTCGAGCATGGGCTTTGAGACTGATTTGTACCTGCAGCCCAGAGTGCTCCACCCCTCCTGGATGTTGAGGGCGTCTCGAGCCTCTCCATCTCCATTAGTGACAGCTCCGTTCTCTTACTCCGGGAACCAAAACCTTGGGGTCCCTGTTGTGTTTTGTTTGCTTTTCTCATACTCTAGCCAATGCTCTGGGAAATCCTATTGGCCATAACTTCGACATATATCCAAGCCAATTTGGTCCTTTTTAACTGGCCTATAGAGTTGTTCCATCGATATTTATTGAGTTGAATTAAACCCACATCTCAAACTAAAGCCAGGCTCTCCCACCTGTTAGCTGGGTGATAACTAGCAAGACACTTACCTGTCTGAGTGTGTGGAATACATGGGACTCTGCTCGGCCTACCATCGATTTCAACAAACATTTATTCTCTTTGCCTTCTCCCAATTCTAGTAATGGCAAAAAGCTTTCTGAAATGCTAGAAAAGTGACAGCCAAGTACAAGGATATTCTTTCTCTTCTCCTTCCCTCTCTATTTCACCTTTCATCCCCTTTTTATTCCTTGTCCTCATCATTGTTCTTGCTAAGGTTGCTGAAATAATGCATGGAAATAATAAATGGAAAGAATGGCAGACGGACTCTGAGCCAGCAGTTATAATTGTTGGAACCAGGAAAGGGAGTTGCTCACTTAGACATCAGCCCCGTACGCTGCTGATGGGAGAAGAGGCCGGGGGGGATACTGGAATCTGAAGAGTTTATAAAGGCGCAGACTTGACGAGTTTCTTGGTGCCGTTCTGGAGAACACAGGAAACGTATTCAGGAGCTGGACAGTATTCAAAAGAGGCATTTAAAGCAATTCACAAGATTAGGAGAAAGAATGTCTCTGTGAGCCCCCCACTACTCCCACCGACCCCAGCAAATTGTGTCTTCAGTCTGGAACAGTGACGAGGAGAAGGAATGTTAGACAGCAAACCGGTACATCACACTGCACACGTCAGGCTCGTGCTGTGCATATGAACAGTAACCTGTTCAGTCCTCATAGCTCTCCTAGAAGGTAGGTGCTATTATGCTCATTTTATAGATGAGGACACCAAGGCACAGAGAGGTTAAGTAATTTTCCCAAGGTCATTCAGCTGGTAAGTGGCAGAGCTGAGATTCACATCTCGGCAGGTACTGACGAAGAAATATGACTTAAGTCTCCAACAATTGTGTTGATCACGTGAATGTAGACTTGTTCATCAAACTCTAGACCTGCTGTGTAACCTGACGCTGGCTCCTGCTGACGGTCTCTGGTGGCCCAGCTGGCCTCGTCTTACCTGCCCGGTTGATACTGCTTCTGCAGCACGTGCCTACATTCTAGACTGGTTCTCCCTTTGTCCCCAGACCCTATCCACACATTTGTCCTTGCTGCCTTCCTCACATCCTTCTTAGCACGCTCCCCACTCCAAGCAGGGGCTCCACGTCCCAGTGGGAGTGTCTGCCTTTGGCACCAAGCGGCTTGGGAAACGCTCCAGGTTTCCTCTCCGCCTCCCTCCCGAACTCTCGGGCTTCGGACTGAGCTCTCTCCTTCCTGCCTCTCGCTTGTTCGGGCATCCTGCCTCTGGCCCAGAGCTTCCACCTCGACAACTTCCTGGCTTGTGGTTTGGTGCCACTGGCCGCTCTGTCTTGGCCAAGCTCTGCGCCATGCCCTGCAGCCTCGCAGACCATGCCTGCCCACCATAGCTCTAGCAGCCCAGGGGCAGGAACCGCCCTGAGCCACCTTGCCTCTTCCTCTATTGTCCAAATCCTGGGAGAGTCCTGTCAAGACTCAGCTCTTCAATGAGACCTTCCCCAAGGATGCCACCCGGGGTTTCATCCTTCTGCTTCTTGGTCATCCCCGTGTTTGTCATCCATTAGACCTGTGATTGACTGTCCCTTCAGCACTCTGCACAGTTGGTATTGTTCGACATCTATTTCTTCTTTTTTTTAAGATTTTGTTTTTCCTTTTTCTCCCCAAAGGCCCCCAGTACATAGTTGTGTATTTTTCGTTGTGGGTCCTTCTAGTTGTGGCACATGGGACACCCCCTCATCATGGCCTGATGAGCAGTGTCATGTCCGTGTCCAGGATCCGAACCAGTGAAATCCTAGGCCGCTGAAGTGGAGCGCGTGAACTTAACCACTTGGCCATGGGGCCGACCCTCCTCTTTTTTTTTTTCTTAAAGATTGGCACCTGAGCTAACATCTGTTGCCAATCTTCTTCTTCTTCTTCTTCTTTTTCTTCTCCCCAAAGCCCCCCAGTACATAGTTGTATATTCTAGTTGTGAGTACCTCTGGTTGTGCTATGTGGGATGCCGCCTCAGCATGGACTGATGAGCGGTGCCATGTCCATGCCCAGGATCCAAACCAGCAAAACCGCAGGCCGCCGAAGTGGAGCAAGCGAACTTAACCACTCAGCCACAGGGCTGGCCCCCCAATGTCTATTTCTTACCACATCACTCCAAGAAAATGGTATGTCCTCTAACCAAGGACTGTTTCACGTCCCCCATTTTTGTTCGTTTTCTCTTTCATGTGCTAATATTTTCCCAACAAACGCTTGCTGACTTGAAGATTCTAGACTAACCTGTGACGAGTGGATTAGTGAGAGGACCGTGAGGCTGTGTCGACATCTGCAGTGTGGTCCTTGCGAGGCTGGGTTTGGAGGCTGACAGGTGTGGATCCCTATCGCGGCTCTGCCAGTTTGTGCACCAGCTCTGCCTCCTGTGTTACCACCACCGCGTCTGGCCCCTCACCTGGAGTTGAGGGCTGTCGCGAGGGTTAGCCGAGAAAACAGACGGAAGTCCTTCAGAAGTGCTCAGTGAACAGTACCTATTCTTTTTCTTGTCCCTAAGTTTCAAAAGTTATATTAAGGGAACAATGAACCACTGGAATGCGTTCCCTGATGAACTTCTCTGATACTTCCTGGACCGTGAGCCTGTCCCAGGACAGCATTTTGCACAACCTTATGTTAAACTGGATTGTGGGGTTTTCAGCCCCTCGAAACTGTGGAATAAATGCTATTAAACACTCAGGAACGAGGGTTCTGGGGAGACTCTGAGAGGCTGGATGGAGAGGAAAGTGAAGACGTCTGATAATCTCCTGATTACCGGTTTCCCTCTGGCCTCTCCCCTTCCGCTCAAGTTTTGGAGGCTTGTCAGGAAAATGAAGGAAAGATCAAGAAAACCACTGATACACTTAGTTTACGTGCAGACGGGTATTTACAGATTCTTTCAAGTCTTCAGCATTTAAAACTTGAGTTTACTGTTCTTAGCAAAGCTTGGTTGGCTGATTCCTGTCACTCTGTTTTGACCTGTACAGTCTGCAGTCGCAGCTCGAGGCAAAGCCTTGTGTGGAAACCCTGCTGTTCCCTCAGCCTCTCAAGATGCGGTTCCTAGAGGCTGAGTCACAGCTGCCAGAGCTGCGCGCTAACTCCGACCTGTGAGTTCAAAGGTCGTCTCTCAATGTCTACACTTCTTCTTTATTTCATTAATTCACACACATTTATTGGGTTCCTGATATGTGTCAATTATGGAGATGGAAAGATCAATATGAGCTCTCCTCTCGAGAAGCTTACGTCTGCTTTGTCTACTTGCGTTATGCTCTACTGGATCATGATGATCGACTGCTACAGGCTATCTTGATTTCCAACGATGCATTTGAATACTAGCCTCATTAAAACACACTGAGGAAGTTTTTATTGGCTAAAGGGGTGTTTACAGGTGTGTGCATGTGTGTGCGTATGTGTATTTAATGCCCCAATAATTTTTGGTGCTTTAAACAATCTTTTAAAAAAAGTCCTCAAGTCCAACTTATGATCTGAAGATGTGTCTACTGGAGTCTCCTGTCACATTTTGTGTTGCCGTGTGGCAGGCCAGGTTATTAAAACGTCCTAGTTGTTTCCATAGTTTTGAAATGCAAAAGCCTTCTTATTCCCCTAAGTATTCTTTTGTAAAATTGACCTTTTTGTACTCAGAAAACTTGTAGAATGGATAAATGAACCCATAGGAAAATCTCAGTTCTCTTAGTCTCTCACATAACTAAAAACATTTTATCCAGCTATGTTATTTACTATTTTATGAATTTTAATGACTTTTTTGTTTGTTTTTTAGGTGATACATGTTATTGCAATTAATGACAATGAAATTTAGTTATGTTCTAAACTTTGTTTCTCTATTTGTGTTTCATGTTTTGTTGCATTGTATGCATGAACAGGTTTCTTAGCCTCAGCACTCTTGACATTTTGGGCTGGATAATTCTTTCCCATCATTGTAGGGTGTTAGTGGGATCCCCAGCAGCTAGATGCCAATAGCACTCCCATCCCGAAAGTTCTGACAACCAAAAACGGCTCCAGACATTGCCAAGTGTCCCCTGGGAGGCAAAATCACCCCCAACTGAGAGACCCCAGTCTAGGACTTCCAGAACATTCTATAATAATAGCTGTGATAAGACGTCCTGTGTTTGCTCTGGATTTTTCAGGGAATAGCACTGCTGGTGTTTTTCCATGAAGTATATCAGTTTAGCACAAGTAGTCTTCATGAAGTCAAAGAAAGAGAATTTTACTCTTACCCTAAAATAAATAAAATGTAAATTTGCAATGACTATTGATTGGTGATAATGTAGGATAAATTCCTTGTGGTCAAAAAGCCTTAATTAGTTCAGCGGACCCTCGGGAGTGTGCGTGCGTGTGGAGTGTGTGGGGACTGTTCTTGACTCCAGACGCCTGACTCAGAAGCAGAAGAGAACGTGTGCTGAGAGAGCACAGCCAAGGCTTTTGCACAGTGAAGGGAAGGAAACCAAACCCTGGATTATTGCTGTAATTGAGAAATGGTCCCTAGATGTTTTGAGTAGATGAGTTCTTTAGCCACTCCTTTCAAATGATAATTTATAGCTCTTTTTGTTTTTCTGAACTCATTTTATTAGGCTTCTGCTTTCAACATTTCAAACATAATAATGAAGTGGCTTCCAGTGGCCTTGAGGAGTCAGCTTCTGTGGCTGAGGTGATGATGGCAGACTTGGCAAGGAGCTGGGAGGTTATGTTCAAACCTCCAACAACAGACTGGAGTCGGGGCCACAGACAGACACGCAGGTGAGAGGAAGCATAAATTCCACGCCTCCGTGGCTCAGACTTCTGGCCTGGATGGGCCTCCCTTCGCGGGGGTTCAGAGGCCCCTAGGCTGGCGGATTTATGTTGGGAGAGCAGCGTAGTAGAAAGAGATTAAGAACCCTTTCAAAGGGTGTGCAAGGGGGCTGCTTCTGGATCTCAGCAGTCTGGACACAGGGCTCAGGCTGTGGGGACCTGGGCTGGTGCCAGCAGAGGGAGTAGGGCGGGCCTGAGGAATGAAGGTCACCGGCCAGTTGGGTGTTGTGATAATTATGTCCTTGTTTCCTGGAAGGGACTGGGGTCCTTGACTTTCCGTCTTCAAAGAGCACTGGCTCTGAAGTGGCACGTTCACACCTGCCCTCTGCAGTGAGTTCCGCCTTCCTGGCTGCAGACTCAACAGGACAACAACACGTCTGTGGACGTGTTCAAGGCCACACTCATAAGCCAGGCCTGGGAGCTCCTCTTCCACCCTTTCTTCCTGAATGAAAAGAAAGGTTAGTGTGCCCCATGAGACTTCAGCAACGAAACAAATTTAACGGTTTTGCTTAAACTCAGAGGCTTTACCGGTCAGGCCCTCTAAATTATCACCCCACCACCCCAATCCTCTCTCCCTCCAGTTCTGGCTTCTCCCAAAGGGACTGTCACGGACCAGAAGCCGCGTGATTGCTGGAGGTGTCAGTACACAGCACACCTGGAGTGGCCTTTCTTCTCCCCTCCCATTCTTCTCCAGAGAAGCTGCGCCAACGGCAGTTAAGTGTGAGCGTAGTTCTGCCCCTCGTATTTCCTGACAGCACTTAGGTTCCCACGAGAGCTTTATAGAGGAGAGAGAGGTATTTACTGTTTTTAATGGGACCCTGTTTGTCTCCTGGGTGCAGTGAATATGATCGAACAATGGGATATCCACTGACTAAACATATATTTGCTTCTCCCCCCAACTTTCCACTGATCATGTGAGCCCTCCCATCATCAAATGTGCAAATTTGAAACCATACTTTGATAAGTTCCACTTGTTAAAGATGAGATGGCTGGTTTCCAGCGTGTGAAACCTTCCCGAGAAGTAGACCAGGTGCCACGTGTGACTCGGGATCCTGCACTCGGATGCTCCTCTGTTGTTGCGTCAGCTCACAGACAGCCCTTCCTCCTCTGGGCAAAGGCAGGTGGTGGTCAGACCCAGGAATTAGCGAGAGGGAAGCACTGGGTGTTTTTCTAGCTAGTCCTCGTTCTGATCTTGACAGTGATAAATAGTGGTTCCAGTTGCAAAATGTTCCCTAACTCTTTTTCACTTTTGCTCCGAGATCGTGGAAATATACACTGTTCTGTTGATGAATCCCCAATTTAGTGACATATAAGTAACTAGAATCTTCCCCCTAAGAAACGTGCAGACTCTCCCCCTCCCCCATCTCTCTCCCTCCACCTTCCCTCCCTCTCCTCTCCCTTTCTCTTTCTCTCTCCGTTGTTCTGAGAGTTTTCCACTTCCTAAATTCACAGGAATGACACCAGGGGGACAGAAGCTCCGTCCTCCACAGTCAGCTCCGACCTGTCCCTGGGGACCCTGGATTCCAAGCTCTGGCCTGTGATTTAATAACGAGACCCGTGGGGCGGCCCAGGTGCTGTCTCTCATACCCTCGCCGATTGCCAGGGGAACGTTTAGTCTGTTGACTTTATTCAGTTATGCTAGTCTGGCAAACATGCCCGGAGCTGTAAATTATTGAGAAGTTTAATTTATTTGGTGTAGAAGGAATTTTCTTTTACCTTCGTTATCAAATAGCAGAAGATGAAAAACCGCTTTGTTTGCAAATCATAAAAACTTTAACAGACTTGTGCTGTAAAGAGTAAAAGAGACTTCCCTGAACTTAGAGGATAACAGGGGTCACCACACCACCCCAAGATGAAAGTTATGGTACATACCCGTTCAGATTGGGAGCGAAATGTGGAACTACTGCCTCCCGTTGGTGGTAACAGACAACCCCTCTGAAGGGAGCACTAGGCAAACCGGGGACGAGGCCAGCAGGGCCTTTGTCTCGATCCCTCTTCCCGTGATGATCGATGACTTCCCAGTCACCCAGGAGAGGGAGACATTTGAAATTGTAGGAAATATGATATAACCTAAACCCCCTTAGTATATAAAATTACTACCTAATAGTGAACATGTCACTGCTTTTAAATTCTTTGATCTTGTACTTAGTACATGTTTCATTGAAATAGAAACAACAAAAACAAATTATCTCACAGAACAGCCACTGTCACCTCAGACTACAGCCCCTCCCCTCCAACTGGCTCATTCACTCTCTTGATGAAAAAGGGTTGATCTGATGCAAAAATAACCATCATCTACAGCAATGCAAAAATATAAACAACAGAAGCACAGAAATTCTTTGTAAAATTTTTCTCTTATAATTCCCTTGTTTTAAATGTACTTCTGGAATCAGGTGACACCATTGAGCTTTTGTTTATCATCTCCAAGTATTTTAAAAATTTGCCTTTATCCATGGGCAGCAACACCGTTTCAGCTAAGAATGCTGGTTCTGCAATCCAGCTGTCTGGGTTTGAATTCTTGACTGTGTCATTAGCTGTGTGATATTGGATAAGGTATTTAATGTCTCTGTTCCTCAGTTTTCTCATCTGTAAAATAGGGATATTATCTTCCTCATAGGGTTCTTGTGTGAACAAGTACAAAAAATAGCACCTGGCACATAATAAGTGCTCAATAAATGTTAAATTATTGCTATGAATCATTTACTATGTATTTTGGATTCATTTCCTCATTTTCTTACAATAAACAATTATTATAATTGTTATTATTCCCATTTTACTGAAGAGGAAATTTACTCCTGGACCCAGAGTTAGAAGTAAGCGGAGCCCGGGGTCTGTAAGTTTCGGGGGCAGGTCTGGATCCCCCAGCCCCTGAGACGGGAGGTCTACTGGGTAGTGCTCAGGGGACATCAGGGGAGACGCCGCCAGAGCCCTGGACTGTCAGGACACGTTGGAGTTGGCCCCCCCGGGGCCAGGGCTGACCCTTCCATGGAATCGGCAGCCCTGGGTGGCACAGCAGCTCTCTTCAGCCACAGGCTCTCTCCAGAGAGGGTCTCCCCTGAAGAACCATCAGCAGCCCTCAGGCCCCACAGCCGAGGCACAAGCCCTTGAGGAGGGTCCGGCAGTGTCTCACAGGGTCGGCACCTCTCTGCAGCTCCGGAGGGCGTCCGAGGTCGTCTCGTGCATCATGGTGGCTGTGACCTCTGCCTCTTTTGCCCAGACTCTCTCAGACCCTGTTCATGTCAGGGAGTCCCAGAAGCACATGGACTGTTTCTGTGAACCCCGGAGGGTCTGGCCGCCACGGTTTATGTTCTCTTCATAGCTGGCTGTTAGACTGATCCTTTAAACATCCTTAAGTGGCCCAGGTTTTAAAAATCCAGTCTCTCTAGCAAGTGCTTTTCGTGGTGTTTATGTCTTGATCCAGAGGCCAGAACGACAGGACTTTGAAACCAGACAGAGCCGGAGAGACTCGGCCCCTTCAGTTGGGCTGGGGTGGAGGGAGTGATCCAGTCAAGGTCACACAGCAAGTTAACAGTTACACACAATGGGATTGGGACCGTCCGCACGAAAACTGATACCTCAGGGAGAGCCTAGCTGTTTGCCAACTGCAAAGAAATTATAAAAACAAATTCTTGGCTGAAAACTTGAAAGGATAGGTTTGGAATGTTATCTTAATGCACATTACAATCTTGAAGTTTCTTGTCATATCCTAGATAAAGTACTGTGTTTATACTTTATTCATTTCCATGCAAAATGGCTTCTAAAATTAAATGCCAAGAATTCTCACTGACACGGTGTGGTTCACATTTCTTTGCTTACATTTTGTTTCGTTTCTGACAATACAGTATTTTATGATTAAGACACTCTTCTCCTCCTGGCACTATAGTTTTTCCCCATATAACGATACAATTACATAAATACTGTATGGTGTTGGAAATCTTTAAAGAATCCATTTCACATTTGAGAGTAAAGTCTTATCTTTAAAATTACTTTCAGAAAACACATGAGACACACGGAGCTGTCAGCTTTAAACAGTACCCCAACTTTATGTTAACACCATCTAAAGTGCAGTACTCTCCGGCACAGAGATACATCTATAACCACAAAGATTAGTGCTCAGCCAAAAAAAAAGCTTTTAATTTTTCATTACCTCCTCAGTGTACTACCTGGCTGGAGTTAGACATTTAAAAATCCCATATGATTGTTGAGCTCCTCAGAGAAGTTAACCCTCAAATTTCCAGCAGAAAACCTACCGGACAATATTTGACCATTAAGAGTAGCATTGGAGTCCAGAGCACGGACTTGGGATCCACACTGCCAGGGCTCAAAGCCCAGCTTCAACAGCTGAGTGATTCGGGAAAGTTACTGAGCCTCCATAAAATGGGAATAGTAGGGGCCAGCCCGGTGGCACAGTGATTAAGTGCACATGTTCCGCTTCGTTGGTCCAGGGTTTGTGGGTTTGAATCCTGGATGCCAACATGGCACCACTTGGCAGGCCATGTTATGGCAGGTGTCCCACATATAAAGTAGAGGAAGATGGGCAGGGATGTGTGCTCAGGGCCAGTCTTCCCCAGCAAAAAGAGGAGGATTGACGGGGGCTGGCCCCGTGGCCGAGTGGTTAAGTTCGCGTGCTCCGCTGCAGGCGGCCCAGTGTTTTGTTGGTTCGAATCCTGGGCGCGGACATGGCACTGCTCATCAGACTACACTGAGGCAGCGTCCTACATGCCACAACAAAGAATATACAACTATGTACCGGGGGGCTTTGGGGAGAAAAAGGGGAAAAAATAAAATCTTTAAAAAAAAAAAAAAGAGGAGGATTGGCAGCAGATATTAGCTCAGGGCTGATCTTCCTCAAAAAAAAAAAAAAATGGGAATAGTATTAGTACTTGGCTCGTATAGTTGTTGTAAGGATTAAATGAGACAATATGTGTAAAGTGCTTAGAACAGCATCTACATACAGGAGTGCCCAGCCGATGCTCCATCATTAGAATCCACTTTTTAAACTGCAGAGGACTGAACCTTTACAAAGAAAGTTAAAGATGAAAATTTAAAAACTAGATACACATAAGTGATCATGTTAAATTTGAATTCTGACAATAGAACTCTTATGTGAAATAGAATCATAAACCTATATAGACTAAAAGCTTAGATTCTAAAAGTTTATTCCACAACCTGATACACGTAATAAATGAGACTGTAAATTCCCAGTTTTTAAATAGAAGAAATTTGATTCCAGAAAGCCAAGAACAGTGTTCCACTCGTGAGCTCTAGAAAGTCGTTCTCAGCTAGCAGCTCCATGAAGGCGGTGACAGTGCCTTGCTCATCATGATATGCCCAGCATTGTGCACACTGCCACGTGGTAGGAATTTCATACATGTGGAATGACTGACTGATTGACTACAAGAGGCAATGCTCTTTAACTCACAGAACTTTAGAGTTAGAATGGGTTGCCTGCTCATGACGTCATAAACAAGGAACCTGAGGATAAACAACTTAAAACTAATTATGTGATTAGCTGTTAATAGAATCAAGATCCAAGATGTTGACTCCAGGGCTTGGACACTCAAATAAGTCATGCCTTCAGTAGTATTTTTCTAAAATGATGTCTTAGAAACACCATTCTCTTGGGATACACATGGAGTAAAGGATGGAAGGAGTTGTTCTCCGGTCAACGAATTTTGGGAAATGCTGAGTTAAACAAATTAAACTGTGGGTCTCCAAGAGGGAGAAAATAGTACCATTTGCAGTATTTCTGAAGCAGGTTTGACCATAAAACTCCTTTTGAAGGGAGCATCTTTTGGAACTGATGGTCTATGAAATGCATGGGAGAAGACTGACCAGTAGGCTTCAACAAATACTTATTAAGCACCTACTACATGCACTTATCATGATAAGAACCATACAAAAAGTTAAGGTGAGTTAGACCCCACAGTGCTCCTGGGGCCCTTCATGAGAGAGGGTAAGAACAGTGGTGGGGGTGGGAGGGCATTAGGAAAAAGCACATGTAACTTCAGTCTACGTCTAAATTTGAGAAGTGTCATGAGAAAGGCTTAGATGACATGCAACCAAGATTCAAAGGTTAGAGTCCCATTGAAGAAATAGCATTTGAGATGACTCTTGAAGGATGGATGTGACTTCCTCTAGGAAAGGTCTGCTAGGGTTTGATTATCTGAAAATATCTTTATTTTACTATCATTCATGAAATACAGCTTTTTTGGATATGCAATGGACAGTTATTTCCCGCGAACACTTTGAATAATTATTCCACTGTCTCCTTACAGCCACTGTTGCCCTTGGTAAGTCTGCCGACAGTCTAATTGTCAGTCCTTTGTAGGTTAGCTTTCTTCTCTCTCAGCCTGCTTTTAAAATTTTCCCATTGTCTTTGGTGTTTTCTAGTTTTCCTATAACATGTCTAAGGGATAAACTGCCTTTTAATTCATCCTGCTGGGCTATGCTGTATTTCCCAAATCTGTGGACTTAGGTCTTTTCACCAGCTCTGAAAAATTCTCAGCTACTATTGCTTCAAATATTATGTCTCTTCCTCTCTCTCAATCCTCTCCTTCCAAAACTCCAGTTAAATGGGCATCAGAATTCCTCGCTCTAGCTTCCACATCTTTAACCTTCTCTTTCATATTTTCCATTTCCCTTTTTCCTGTGATACATTCTGAACATTTTTTTCAGATATTTCTTCAATTCACTTTCAGATATTTAATATGTTCATTAAATGTCCACTTCCAACCATTTTACTTTCATTTTAGGAGTTCTTTCTAAATTCTTTTTCAAATTTACCTGGTTATTCCTGAGGGTCCTTTGATATACTGATCCTGATTTCTTTAAATGGGTCATATGCAGCCATTCTACGTTAGAAAGGCCCCAAAATGTGGTGGTGAAGAGCACAGACTCTAGAGTCAAAGTTGCAGCTCCACCACGTAAGAAGTGTAGACCTGGGACAAATTAACCTCTCAGTGGCTCAGCTTTTTCATTTATAAAATGGGAATACTAATAGTACTTCCTTCAAAGAGTTGCTATAAGGATTAAATAAGTTAAAGTTTGAAATAAATCTTTACACTACCTAGCACTTAATAATTGCTCTATGCACTTTTGTAAATAAAAACATTGTGTATCTGAGAATTCCCATATCCTAAGGTCTTGAGGTCTAAACTGGATGTTTGTTTTTCCACTGACTCTCTCAGTGTCTTGCCCCCTTCTGTGCTCCGTGGTCTTGGATTAGTGGCCACCCTACTGTGAGATTTTGTATCCGCTTCTGTTAGGAGGCAGAGGGAAACCCACCTGAGAGGCTTTTCCCTCTCGGAGTGTCCTGGCCTAATGCAGAAGTCTCAGAACCTTGGTGTCCCCACCTTCTGATGCGATGGAGCTTCACACAGGGCTAATAAGGCACTGGCCCTTAGGACAACCCAATTTTCTTATCTTCTTAGTACTCTTGGCTCCAAGTTGTGGTTTTAGTTCACTTTTTGGGAGAAGGGCTATCCCTAGACAATTTCCTTCAACTTACAAGCCAAGTCGTGCATTTACAAAGTGATCCAGTTCTTCTGTAGTTGGAAGGCCTTCAAAGTATCTAGTTATCTATACTGCCAGGAGCTCCCTCCTGCTTTGTATCAGTCAGAATGGGTTATTTTATGCTGCAGCAACAAACAACCCACAAACCTCAGTGGCTTAGAATAGTAAAGGTTGATTTCCCACTTGTGTTACATGCCCATCTCAGGTCATTAGGGCCTCTGCACCATCTGGTACTGACTCTGGGACTCAGGCTGATGGAGTGTTGACCATCTGAACATCATCAGTCCTGTAAAAGGGGAGAGAAAAAACGGTGAATAATACTATGGCTGTTAAAGACTTCCATCTGGAAGCAACATACATCATTTCCACTCACTTTTAATTGAGCAAAGCAAGTCATAGGGCCATGCCTAACTCTAAGGAAGTGCTTAGGAAGGACTGGAAACATAAGTGAGCATTACTCACAATTACTACACGCTTTTTCACCTAACATTATAAACTTCTTTATGTTCTTATATAGATTTGGTAACCACATATTTTTTTAAAATTTATTGTGAAAATCTCAAACATAAAAAATGTAAAGAGAATGGTATAATAATATAATCAAGACCTATAAATATAATTTTAAATGTCTGCATAATAGTCCAGATGGGGGATGTTCAAACAAATTTTATCATGAAATATTTCAAACATACTAAATTTGAAATTATGAAAGCTTTTTGTTGTAAAGGTAACATATTTATATTTAAATATTAGAATTTCATTTAAAAATCATAGTAATATATTTCATTAAAAATTTTTAAATACAGAAAAAATAAAGAATGACTAGAATTTTAATAGATGTGCAATCCAAATGGAAGAGAAAGTAACAGCAAAAATAGTGAGGTAGGGGCCAACCCCGTGGCCAAGTGGTTAAGTTTGCATGTTCCGCTTTGGTGGCCCAGGGTTTCACCAGTTCAGATCCTGGGCACGGACATGGCACCACTCATCAGGCCATGCTGAGGCAGCATCCCACATGCCACAACTAGAAGGACCCACAACTAAAATGTGCAACTATGCACCAGGGGTATTTGGGGAGAAAAAGTAGAAAAAAAAAAGAAAAAGAAGATTGGCAACAGTTGTTAGCTCAGGTACCAATCTTTAAAAAAAAAAAAATGAGGTCTGAAAGTACAGGGAATGTTTGTAGAAAAGCAGGTAGCTCTGCTTTGCTGGGACATAGGGTCCTAATGGGAACTGGGAACAGAAAGTTAAATGGAAAACTTGTCATGGAGCGCTCTGAATGCCAGGCTGGAACTTCATTCAGGAGGGAATGGAAAACCATTGGAAATTTTTCAGTAGAAAAATAACATAAATTTAATCTAGCCTTTATTGAGTACCAGATACAGTGTTAGACACTGAGATACAGAAATGGACAAAATGTAGTCCTCATCACCTAGTAGCATGATTGAAAATGTACCTGGGAACACTGATCTAGACCATAGTAGGAAAGACCAGACAGCAATGCAGAGAAACCAACTTAGAGGCTACTGCAACAGTCCAGGCAAGAGCTCAGGAGGGCCAGAACAGAGGACTAGCAGGGGGCTAGAAAGGAAGGAGTGGACTGAGAGGTCTCATGGAGCTTGGGTTTGTAGAATGTTTTAATTACTCAGATATGGGGAGCAAAGGAAAGGAAAGACCCAAGATACTGAAGATCATATCATGAAGGACAGGGAGAATAATAGCATCGATAGAAATAGAAACACCAGGAAGAGGCTTGGTTTGGGGAAAAGATGATAACTTTGGTTGTATACACATTGAATTTGAGATTCCATGAGTACATCCTGGTGGAAGTATCCAGCAGGAAACCGGATGTATGAAAAACAGAACTCGAGGGAAAAGTCAGAAATCAGCTTTTGGCACAGCAGTAATGGTTTATATCCTTTGCAGAAGACAGATTGCTGAAGGAAAGGAGGCTGCAAAATCCTCTTTTAAAAATTTCTGGATGAACATGTGGAAATCACAGGATTGTCCCTAAAAGAGAGTGAAGCACAAGAGGATCCCCCACTCCAGGTCCTGTCCCGTCATGTGGATGCAGGTCCATCCTCACAGGCCCATTCCTTTGTGTCTCAGAGGCTTTTAGTCTCCAGTGTCCTCAGTTACAATCAGATGCCCCCAAACAATCCTTAGGGCTTGATCAGAAAATACCTTCCCTAGCATGGGCTTGTTAGGACTTTCCTGCCAGCTGACAGAGGGGGACCGAGAGGGCATCAGGGTGGACAATGCAGGGGTGAGGACCACTCAGGAGAAGAGGAAGAGCCAGCAGGACGCAGAATCCAGGTGAGGTGGTAAGAGACAGAACCACTGAGGCCTGAAGGGTGTCCTGAGGCTGGGCTGTGGGACACAGGCTCACACATGCACACGTTTACACACGTGTTTACCAAAGGTACAGAGTGGGAACATGGTATCAAAGTTGAGCACGGACGAGTCAGCACTGTCACCTGGTCTGACCATTACGATGCTCACACGGCAGGCCGGTTGACTGAAATACTAAATTGGTTCTCGCCCTGAATTTCACACAGGCTTCCAGGCTTTGTAACGCTTTGCCCGGAAAATGCGGGCAGGGCAGAAAATCGGGTGCAGCCTCTCCTGGTAAAAGTTTTGCACCTTGGTACTCAATACCACTGAACACTGAAAAATGGTTAAAACAGTAAATTGTGCGTTATGTGTATTTTGCCACAATTTTTTAAAACTGGATTGAATTAAATACAAAATAATTTTGTTCTGAGTATTCTAATATATGTGTGTTATAACAAGAAATAAACATAGTACTTATTGTCTTAAAGAGAAGCTTTGCACCTTGAGGGACCTTGAAGGGTGTCGGGAGAGGAACAGCCTGGGGGACGCCTTTGAGCAGCGAGGCGTCTAGGAGGGAGATTCCCCTCAGGAAAGAGTGTCGAATCATCCGACAGGGCTCTGCCCCGAGTCTCGGCAGTGCCTGGGTGGCAGCAGCGGTGGTGGGGGCTGCATGTGCTCCCAGGAGCGCGAGCCCAGCCTCCCGAGGGGTCCCTCTGACCAGGCGAGGAGCAGAGGCGCCGGCTCAGCCTGCAGCGGACACAGGGATTTGGCCTCTCTGTCCACCTACCTACCAGCTCCTGGAGCAGAGCTGGCACGCGGCAGGAGTCCAACAAATGTTTGTTAAATAAATGAATGATCACGATGAGGCGGGGCCTTGGCGTTGCATCAGACCTCTGACTTCTGCACATGCCACGAGTGGGACAGAGGCCGGGGGATGGTGACCCTTCTCACGAGCCTGGCAGCACGGGGACTGGGAGTCAGAATTAGATTGACTCCAGGAAAATAATAGCAACATCTTGCACAGCTGATAGACAGCTTTTTTTAACTGACCATTTCCTTGCGTTATTTATAAAATGTTACGTAACATATTATGTTTGCAAATAAGGGGTAGATACTTATTTACCAGGATAAAGAGCAGGGTAAGAGCTGTGGTTCTCAGAGTAGAGGCACTTTCCTCCTTGAGATCCCTAAAGAATTAGACACTCTCCCCAGGGAAGCCTTGAGTGTGAGCTGGGTCTGGGGTAGAGCAACTCCACCCTACTCACCTTACCTGGGCTCTGAGGCCTCTGGCTGCAGCAGAGAGGGCTGGAGGGCCGGTGCGGGGGCCTGGGCTCCAATCTGAGCTTTGCCACCACCTGGTCTCAGGCAAGTGCTTCAGCCTGTTTTGCAAAACAAGGGCTTGGGTCTGATGGTCCCTAGGATAGGGCTGGGGCTTAGCCTGTACACAGGGGGTCTGGCTGTCCTCA
This sequence comes from Equus przewalskii, assembly GCF_037783145.1. Taxonomy (NCBI): domain Eukaryota; kingdom Metazoa; phylum Chordata; class Mammalia; order Perissodactyla; family Equidae; genus Equus; species Equus przewalskii. Next base: position 98,348,397 of record NC_091836.1, on the reverse strand, counting down.
GTGTCTGCAGACTGCGTCATCTCTGACTGGTCAGGTATCTACTATACGATGGTTCGATTTTTTACTATTATCTACTATTTACTATTTTTTACTATTATTTACTATTAGTACTCTCAGGTCCCTTCCAGGTGAGCACAAGTCTCCTGCAGGTCTGCAGAGACAGAGGTAATTTGGCTTTCCAGAAACAGAAGAGTCACAGGAACTCATCCAAAGCACAACTTACCCTGATTATAAGAATTAGTCCTGAGGACTCCAGGAGCACTGCTCTGTGCCATATAAAGCTGACTTCTTATCCCTGGCTCTGTGCTGCAAGCTTCCTTTTTTAACCTCCTCTAAGTCTTTTCTCCACTTACTGCAAAGTAATGTTTTCTCTGGCTTCAAAATATGCGGACACCTTCCCCCTCGATGTGGAAAATAAGAAGAGGCTTGGACGAGGGCACCAACATCCTCTCCAGTGCCCACTGTTGTCCTTGGTGAACGTGACCCAGAGAGAAGGCGCTGCGCTGAGACACAGCCAGGTGGGCAAGGGTGGTTGTGTTCTCCCATCCCTCCACCCTCTTCCTCCACCTGGAAACATCCAGCCACTGCAGTTCTCTTTTGGAAAGTGTCTCAGATGCAAATGAGGTTATAAGGACGTGAGGTTGAGGAGGGTGACACCGAATGTTGAAAGTGTTTCCTGATAGTGATTCTAAGGGGTTCCACCCTATCAACAATAAACGCCCTTTACATAAATTAGCTTGAGAGACTCTGTTCCTTTGCCACCGACAATCCTTATCAGTCAGGGTTCTCCAGAGAAGCAGAACCAAGAGGATGTGTGTATGTATACACGTGGAAAAAGAGATTTTTAAGGAATTGGCTCACACGATTGTGGAGGCTGGCAAACCCAAAATCTGCAGGGGTGGCACAGGCTGGAGACACAGGGAAGAGGTGCAGTTTGAGTCCAAGGCAGTCTCCTCTTCCTCAGGGGAGCTCAGTCTTTTTCTCATTATGGCCTTCAACTGATTGGCTGAGGCCCACCCACACTATGAAGGGTAATCTGCTTTACTTATTTGTGTCAGTCTCAACTAAAAAACGTCTTCACAGAAACATCTGGAATAATGTCGGCCAATGTCTGGGGCCTGTGGCCCAGCCACGTTGACAGAAAATTAACCATCACAGCCCTTATCTCTGATTCTTAGCGGTGGCTGCCTTAAGGACTGTGTTGCAAATGACTCTGAAGCCAAATCCAGACTCAACAGGAAAGAACAGCCTCATGAACTAGCAGGGTCTGCAGGAAAGAACAGCCTCATGAATGAGTAATGTCTGCAGGAAAGAACAGCCTCGTGAACTAGCAGGGTCTGCAGGAAAGAACAGCTTCATAGACTAGTAATGTCTGTTCTGAGCACAGAAGGGAGGAGAGCAGCCTGTGTCATGTATTTGCTATTCCTACAATAGAAGTCTAGTTTAGTGTTTATTAAATGAGTGAAGAAGTGACAAATTTTGCCCATTTTGCCATTAAACCTAGGACTAGCCTTGATTCAAGTGGTGTTCAAACTAAACTGTCTGATATCACCCAGGCAGGCAGAGCAAATTCTCATGTGCCCCTGCACACGTGCGCAGGAATGCTCCCGCAGCTTCATTAGCAACATACGTGAACCAGAAATAACCCAAATGTCCATCAACAGTATGTGTAACAGTTCGGTAAATAAAAAATATTGTGCCACAACAACGATGAACTACAGCTACCTACAACACGGACATATCTCACAAACCTAAGATGGAGTGAAAGAAGCCAGACACAGAACAAGGCATTAATTCCATTTATATTGTCAAACACATAAAATTAAACTATATTCTAAGTAGATGCAAACTTAGGTGTTCCTAATTGTTTAAAAAAGCAAAGAAGTGATTCTCAAAAAGCCATGACAGCGATCATCTTAGGAGCGTGAGAGAGGCCGTGGGGGGAGTTGGCAACATCATCCTTGTTGACCTGGGTGTCAACTTTAAAACAACTTGTTAAACTGCTTTTTTCTGTATGAGTGTTAAACGTCGCAATCAAAAAGACTCAAGATTTTCCTAAGGTCTCCTTATGCTAGTCCCTGAAAAAGCAGACACGAAGGGGACCCCACAGACGGCTGATGCGATGCCCTGGGCAAAGAGGCCAGCACTTCGCTCCCAGCCTTTTTCCCCACGAGATCTGCTGTGGACCCTTTCTGTTCTGCCTCTTCCTCCACAACAAAGGTCTCCATTTTAGTACAGTGATTAGATTTACAATATAACAAATGTAACAGTTGAAAGTCTAAACTTCGTCCTCAGCAAAACTTGCAAAACAGCTGCAAAAAAGATGAATGTCACTGGTGGGATGAGAGGCCCAGAAGGATTCTGTGGAAAAGTTCAGGGTGTGCACGCAAGGCCTGTTCTGAGCAGAAGCCCCGTCAGAGGACAGGCTGTCGTCTGTCCCATCGTCAGCACGAGGTCCTGGGACATCTGCGCTTCGGAAGGCTGGCTGTTCTCAGGCAGCAACCCTGGGACACGGGGCAGGCGTTCACCATCCGCCCTCCAGTGTCCTGGGCTTAAACTCAGAATTCAGCTCCAAGAGTCAGAGAAAAGGCAGCTGAACTTAAGGGCAGGTGCGAGGTTGACTTTGCCTCTTTTCACAGCTTTTAGTACTTAGAAATTTGTAGATAAATATGCTTTATTCCCTCTGGAAAAAGGATTTCCCCCCCCCCCAACTCCGCCTGGGGAATAACAAATTTCATATGGAAACCTGAAAACCCAGAGAGAAATATGGAATGCTTCAGACACCTCCTGTCGGCCTGGCCGGCACAGACCTGGGGCGGGTCAGGCTGCTTGGGCTTCTCTGGCGCACGCCTTCATCCACAGTGGGTCATTTTATAGATCCATTAAATTACATTTCTCTTGGGCTCCTTTCCTCAGTTCCCCTCAACCCCGCTCCAGTCACACACGCTAAAAACCCCCTTAAGCTCCAGAAATAAATCTCTATAAACTGCCAAGTGTTCAATCAGGCTTTTACTATATCTCTTTGCAATTAGAATAAATTTACTGCTCGCAGAGATGGGGGAAATATGCAAGGTACTCCTTGGATAAATACACCGCAGTGAGAAAAGTAGAGGCTCTGTGAAAGTTATCTCTGTGAATTCAACAAGAATCAAGGTCACTGCCGCGGCTGCATACCAGCGAGCACTAATTAATGGGCCTGCAGCTGGTGGTACCACTTGGCCGCTCTGCTCCAGCCGCTGCTCCATATTTCTCTCGTTTGTAGGACCATTCTTGGATAGAATCCCATCTCTTTTTTTCCTCCAAGTACAAAAAGTACATGTCTATCCTGGAAGGGTGCCAGCCTTTCAGAGAACTAAGGAAAGTGTTGTTTCTTGGCTATTTTTATCTCCTTTTTAAAGAAAGGACACTCCGTCACCTCTGGAGCCGGATTACGGTAATCTGCGTCGGGCTCTGGTCTGAGGTCGCCGGCCCGCCCCGTCCCCGCGGGGGAGGTGTCCTGAGGACCGAGGGCAGAGAGGGACACCTGAAAGGAAACAGCTATCTCCCTGCACCACACAGTTTGCATTTTGGGCCGAAAGCAACGTAAAGCTGCAAGCAGCGCTCACCCACCCTCAGAGCTGGTGAGGGCGGGAAGGGGGTGGGAGAACCCGCAGAGAGTCCCCCGGGTCCGGGGTTCACTCCGTGCAGACCTGCTGGGAAGCGTCTGGTGAGACGCGCGGTCCCCTCAGCGGGACAGGCAGCTGCTGAGGGTGAGGGTGGCGTCCGGAGAGGGGGGACGGGGCTTCGAGGTGGGCGCCCCGGGACCCCAGCTGTGCGGCGCTCTGGTCAGACCCGACTGCAGCGCCAGAAAGATCCGGGCTCGGCACCTGCCCCGCCACGAGGCAGCCGTGTGTCACGCGGCGGCCTAAGTGGCCGCGAGGCCTCAACTTTCTCCTCTGGAAAACGGGCCAACAGTAGGAGGCGCCTCCAGGCTGCGCAGGAATTCTAGGCGGCAGCATCCTGCGGGGCTGCGCGGGCCGCCCGGCGCCTGGGCCGTCTCCGTGCACGGTCTCTGTTGCAACTGCGGCTCCCCACCCGCTTCGCCCCTCGCGAGGGAAGCCTGGAGGGAAGCGTCGCAGGAAGGCGGCCTCCCCGCGCAGCTCCCGCGCCTCCCCGCCCGCCTGCCTTCCTCCGCGGGAAACTCCTTTCCTGCGGGGCTCGCAGCGGGGACTCGCCCGGGAAAGACGGGGTGCCTGACCCCACCCTTCAGGGGGTTCTCCAGGTGGTCCGGGGCACGGGGTCGGCGTCCGCTGGTGCCAGTTCCCCCAGAGGGAGGCCCAGCCCCACCGAGCCCCCCTAAGGAAGGAAGAACGTTCTGAAAATTGGGAACTGCTCTCCCTTATTACGTCCAAACCGTAAACTGATATTTGGGCCTTTTAAAGGACTTGGGAAATCTGAAATTGAGGAGTAAGGATTTAAAGGAAGCCTTGGGGGGTCGGGTCGTTCGCCTCCGGGAAGCTCTGAAGCGCCTTCATCTGCCCCTGGGGCAGCGTGTCCCCCGACCCGGCATCCTGGCGGCATCTTGTGCCTTCTTGCGCAACTGATACTTCTGTGCCTCTTTTAAAATGTATTTGGAGAAATATTTAGGGTACAGGAAAAAATAAAGCGTCAATTTAAGGAACAAGACTATTCGAGGTAAAGGGTTGGCTTCTAAGATGCTTGAAAGAAAGTTTTAAATTTGCGTTTGGCGCCTAAGAAAATTAAACAAAAACCTGGCTGTTTATGCAACCAAAGCGACATGAGCATTCATGTGGAACTTCCCAGTCATTGCTCCTATCACGCATGTTCATGTATACGGTGCTCTACAGTATACAAAAAATGTCACACACTCTCACAGCAGCGCTAGGCGGGGAGCAGGTGTTATAATCCTTATTTTACCAACAAGGAAGCTGGGGCTCAGGGAGTCAAATTTTGCTTAAAGAAAATGTAAAATGGCAAGAACTTGAACTTGGGACTTGGGGCTTTGGTCCCAATACCCTTCCCACAACACTGGGTCACCTTTAACCCGCCGTGGGGCCTAGGCCACCGGTTAGCTTTCTGTGCCTCGGTTTCCCGGTCTGTGAGATGAGAACCTCCCCGGCCTCCTTTCAGGGATGCGGGGACAGGCCTTCCAGGCCCAAGTCTGTCTATCACGTGACCAAGATTTCCAGGAACCGGGTGTCATGAGCCCAAATGAAACACTCTGCAGTGAAATACCGTGGCGCCCTGTCTGCGCAGGCTGCCCCAGCTCTGCGGAGACCCCCGCGAAGCTTCCACATGACACAGGTTGCCAGAGGCCAGCACAGAAAGGCTACGCCGCTGGCAGATGGCCTGGAAGCTGGGAGTAACTGCGAACAGCTCGTTGTTCCAGGGCTGGGGGACCTGGAGAAGCGGCAGGGAGGCAAGGAAGGACACACACTTGCCGTCAGGGCCTGAATTCCCTGAAGCTTTAAATGAGGAGCTAAGTTGTGTCGTCGAAGTGGATGAAACTCAACAGCTGTGCAATTCTAGAAGAATGTACAGTTTTGAAATGTCTAGGAAAATACCATTTCTCCTTTTTATTTATTTATTACAGAAGCATATCTATTGTCAAAATAACGGATAGAGAAGTGCAGAATTAGAAGGTACATCTCTCCTTCATCTGCTCCTCCCTCCCTCACTGACTCTCCCCGCTCCGTGTGCCCTGCGGATGCCGTGTGTGTGTGTTCAGACACACATTATACGGATTCGTATGTACTTTTAAATGGGGACTCACGACACATCCAGTTCTGTAACTTGTCTTTTTCCAGCTTTACAATGTATCAGCGATACCTGCGCACACAGCCCTCGGATTTCCCCCCAGCTTTATTGAGATATACTTGACAGGTAAGAGTTGTGTATCTGAGGTGCTCAACGTGATGATTTCATATATGAATACATGGTGAAATGATTACCAGGACCAAGCTAATTAATATATCCATTACCTCACAGAGCTCCCTTCTTCAGCTGTGGCCAGATCTACTCTCTTAGCAAATTTCAAGACTACAAGACAGTGTTATTAACCAGAATCCCCACACCTCACATTGGACCCCCAGAACCTGTTCATCCTCCATAACCGCAACTTTGTACCCCTTGACCAATACCTCCCCATTTCCTCCAAGCCCCAACCTCTGATAGCCACCATTCTAATCTCTGCTTTTATGAGTTCAGCTCTTTCAGAGACCTCGCCTTCTTTTAAAGCACGGAGAGGATTCCATTGTATGGATATACCGGAGAGGATTCCATTGTATGGATATACCGTAGTTTCTTCAACCACTCCCTATGCAGATATAGGTTACTTCTGTTGTTTTTTCCCTCTTTTTTACAAATAATGCTTCAGTGGATAATAAGGATGGTTTACCAATATGAAAGAAAACAATCTAGGGATAAATGGGCCAGAGCAAATTTGGGAAATTTGGTGCAAAACAAAACCCTACGAGTGAGCCCAGCATGGGCATCAGAGAGAGGGGACCCTCCCAGCTTAGCCCCTCGCTGTGTCGGATCTGAGGGACCCCCAGCACCAATAGAACCCAAGAAAAAACCAGTTAAAGAAAGAGAAAAGCACAGCAGGACTTTTGAGAGTGTGGGTAAATTGAAGTAAGCATTGGGTATGTAGACAGAAATCCTACAGAGAAACAACAGGCTGGGTAAGGAAGGTCACTTGGAGAGCTCAGGCTGGCCGCAGCATGAGGAGGAGCAGGCTGTGAGGCTCAGGGTGTCTGAGCTTCAGGCTCCACGCCAGGCCTGCAGGACTGTCCTGTCCTCTTGTCTTATCCCTTTGTGGCCTTGACACCTGCACGATGCCTGACAGGTAAGCACGTCAATAAGTTCTTAAAGAACGGGCAAGGAGTGCTGCTCTCAAGGGGACCACGCCTCTGGATGTGGCCAGCAGACCCCACCCAAGTGCAGAGAATCTTGATTTGTGACTTTAAAAATAACGTAAAAATTTTGAAACATTTAGCTTAAGTTGGAAAGCAGTAAGTTCGAAAATGGTTTTACTGAAAGCCCCCTATTTATGGAGCGTGTTTCCCTGCTTAGTGTTGTGTTTTAATTTGTTGCCTGCTTAAAAAGTGTAGTAATTAAACTGTCACTGGACATTGAATTAAAAAACTTTTTAAGTTGACCTCATTTTTCTTGAACCCATCACAAAGTTGTTCTGTGTCTAGTTGTGTCAGTTGGTGGGTTTCTGCTCCTGGCCTCAGCATTCATGTCCCTAAATGAAGTAAAAAGAATCAGTGGCTGGGGCACGACTTTGGCCTTGTTAACAGAGAATTCAAGGGAAGGTGAAGACGCTCTCCTGTGTGACGGTCCTGTTGACTGCGTGACTACGTTCCAGCCAACAGGAGATCAGACAACTGGATGTGTGTGCACTTCCCTCAAAGATGCAGTCATGAGAAACGGATACGTGCAAGGCAAGCAGGTGGATGTGAAGGGTTTATTGTTAAGAAGAGAGAAGAGCAGCTCCTCTCCTCCACCTGCATCAGGGCTGCAAACTACCAAGAATATGCCCAAAGGAAGACTGGCCCCCTGTTCTCCAGCAGCCGAATCCTCGGGAGCAGTGATCCATACTCATGAGGACGGCCTCGATGCACAGGGGAAGAAAGGTCGAATTAAATCCAGTAGAGTTGCTGGTATTTCAATGCTCCATATATTATTCATCATTCGACAAATATTAGCAGAGTCAGTAGAATCAGAAAGACGACTCTCCAGCCACTCTGAATCAGCAGGACTGTTCTGTTGAGCCTCTTTTTTTTTTTTTTTTTTTTAAGATTTTTAAAATTTTTTCCTTTTTCTCCCCAAAGCGCCCCGGTATATAGTTGTATATTCTTTGTTGTGGGTTCTTCTAGTTGTGGCATGTGGGACGCTGCCTCAGCGTGGTTTGATGAGCAGTGCCATGTCTGCGCCCAGGATGTGAACCAACAAAACACTGGGCCGCCTGCAGCGGAGCGCGTGAACTTAACCACTTGGCCACGGGGCCAGCCCCTCTGTTGGGCCTCTTAATCAGTTCAGTACCCAAACCGATGCCGAACCCCCCGCCTCCCTGCTGCAGAGCTCCAGTCCACGATGAGACGCTTCAGAGGGCTGTGAATTAGCTTGTGGACAGAACTGCCTGCAGGGAGGTGACCCTCGGCTTTGTCAACAAGAGGAGGACCATCTGTTTGGGAGGAACTTTTTAAATCATCCTTTTGGCCCTGTGGCTCAGAGGATGGAGAATGGGACTGATGTCGGCAGTCTTGGGTTCCAGGCCTTTATTGCTATCCCACTGTGACTCTGGGCTTCAGTTTCTTCACCATAAAATAAAGAGCTCAACTAGGTGGCCTTTCTACCAGTGTACAGGATAAAGGATGCTGATCACACCATGTTAAGATGAGTCTCCATAGTCCTGAAGACTTACGATTCTTCAGAGAGGAAAAAAGATCCTGGGGATCCTAAGGGGGCTACTCTGGGGCCCCAGTCCTAGGTGTGGACTGTCCCCAAATCAGATGTTCCTTGTGCTCAGGGATTCTGTTAAGAGCTGTCCTTCCTAAACCAGATCAGCTGTTAGCCCCACCCTTCCTGGAGGCAGGAGAACCTGGGGTTTGCTCGGGACTCCGAGCTGTAAACCTGGCAGGTGGTCCTGTGCCAGCAGGAAGTCCTCTCTTTGTAGCCCCCTGAGCTCTGTGAGGCCACCCAGAGCAGCCACGCTGGCCCAGCTTCCCTCAGCTCCCACCTCGAAAGGGACCTTCAGGCCCCCAAAGGGAAGGCCTCCCCAGGGCTGTTGATTGGGTGGCAGATTGAACTCTGCAGCCCTGACTGGTGCCATCATTCGCTGATAATCACGAACAATTTCAAGGAGTTAAGAAAGCCTCAACCCCAGAGCTCTGAACATTTGCTGCCAGTCGCTGTCTGGTGGGTAGAGCCTCATGTTACCTCTGGGCACCTTATGTCCTCAGAGTTCTTCTAGAAGAAGGGAATCTGAAAGACGAGCTTTCTGAATTGGTTCTCTGGTCTGATTAGAGGTAAAGGCCCAATGACTGCACGTGCTGTGGTGAAGAGGGCACTGACCGCCAGTTCACGCGTGTTGTGGCAATAGAGATACGAAAAATGAGACCGCTGGATACTCCTCAACAAGCACAGAGGACGAGGATCTGGGTGACCACGTCATGCTTCTGCAAAGGAAATTCAGTGGTGGCTCTTCCAGGAAAGATTGCACTCCCCCTTCCTGTTAATATGGAGACAACGCAGACCTGAAGAATCTGGCTGTGGAAAGGCTGGCTTCACACTGCTCTTGCTGAAAGCCACGGGGGTGGGGGGTGAGGGGGTGGGGGGGAGGGGGGAGGGGGGGAGCCGCGGGCCGGCCGGGAGCAGAGGCCTGGAGGCAGCAGGCCCCGTGTGAAGCTGCCAGGACAACCTGAACAACCTGAAGTGGTGTCTCTTCAGGCCATTTGCTTTTCCCTGCCTCCCCATCCCGTTTTTAAGAGTCACTAAAACAACAATAGTGGCCACTCACACGGCCCTCACCACGTGCCAGCACACAGATCTCAGGCTGTAGAGAGGTCCATGCATGTAATTCTGACAACAACTCGATGAGGCGATATTATTATTAATCCCATTTTAGAGATGGGAAAAGGATGCAAAGTCACATAGCTAACAGGGGAGAAGCAAGGATTTGATCCCAGGAAGTCTGATTCCAGAGTGGACGCTCTTGGTGCACGTGGGTGATGAACATGTCTGTGCTGAATCCTGGCCCTGCCGCTCAGTGGTGATATGGTCTTGGACGGGGCCCTAAAACTCTCTGGGCCTCTCCCTCTGACTCTGAACACGGGAGTAATAATGGCTCCTGCTGATAGAAATGCTGCAAGATTGAAGTGGAACAATAAAAACAAGGGGCTCAGGCCAGGGCCTGACACATCCCAAGGGCTGTCAGTGGGCTTCCTGTCCCCCGAGACGCCTGTGTGCAGTCACCGCAAACCATACTTTCTCCCAGTCTGGAGCTCGTCTTTTCATCCTCTTAACGTGGTCTTAGACAGAAGAAAAGCTTTTAATTTTGATAAAGATGTTGTTTAAGAGAGCAGGTTGCTGCAGCTGGAAAGAAACAGAAGATGACCTTTCTGGAGGTCACAGGGTTGTAACTAAGGGGACTGTCAGGTGTGAGGGTGCAGTGGGTCCCCGCGTCCTTGCTGGCCTCGAGACAGGCGGGCCGATCTGGCGTGAAGATGGCCCAGCCCTGTTGCTCTGCTGCTGTAGAGCACAATCCGTCCATCGAGGCTCCCTTTGCAAGTCCGGCATGTGGGGCTTCTGATGGCTAGAACCCACTTCTGACCCCTGGACCCTGGGCCCCTGCCTCCTGTCCCAGCCCCTCCGCGGCCTGACTTGTTGGCCACATGGTAACAGCTGGGATTGGAGCAGGGGACTCCAGCAGGACTCTGCCACCCGCCCACTCTACACAGAAGACGTGAAATGGTCTTAAAAGACAGCGCTAGCTGTTTCAGAGGCTCCCCCCCAAACTTCTGAGAAGCTGATACTTTTGAAAGGGCATTTTGCATGAAACTTGAAAGGCTGTTTGAGAGAAAAAGGTGAAACTTGCTATTTAAATTATTTAGTGAAGTTAGGAAACAATCCTGCATTTGATTTGGTCAGTCTAGAATTTCACGTATCAAGTTCGTGCTCAGTGGAGCACTGCTTGAAGTACCTGACTATATACTTGCCAAGAAGATCTTATTTTTTGTTTATCAAATATTACTGTAGTTTGCTGAATACCGAGGAGTCAGGTAAAACCCCTGAATGGTGATGCACAAAAATTTCATAAAAATTTAGATTAAAAGCTAATTATGTGGTGAAAACTGCAATCTAAATGTCCATCAAAAGAGATTTGGTTAAATTATGATAGATCCATACAAAAGCTCAACAGTTGTTGCTGTAGAAAGGTACCCTTATGTGTCAGGTATAAAAAGCCAGTTATACATTAACAAGTAGAATTTGATCCTATTCTTAAAAAAGCATTTGGAAAGAAATATACCAAGAGATTTTCAGTAGTAATCTCTGGGTGATAAAGTTATGAAACTTTTTATTTTATTTTTTCCTGAGTTTTCCAAATCAATTGCATTGAGTTTATATTGCATTAATAATCAGAAAAAAAATGAAAATGAATTCCCAGAAATGTTCATAGGATGGCATGTTAAACAGAACTGTTACAATTTTATTAACTAGTTTTATAATATAAAAAGATCACAGGTGGGGCTGGTCCCATGGCCAAGTGGTTAAAGTTTCGTGTGCTCTGCTTCAGCGGCCCAGGTTCTCTTGGGTTCAGATCCTGGGCATGGACGTGCTCCACTTGTCTGCCATGCATGGCCGCGTCCCACATACTAAGTAAAGGAAGACTGGCACGGATGTTAGCTCAGGCCTAATCTTCCTCAAGCAAAAAAAAGAAAAAAGGCTCATAGTTAAAAATATTTAAAAGGGACTCGGAATATGAGGAGAAAAGTAAGCATCCTCTCCCTTATGAGTCCCCAGAACCCTCCCTGCCACATGTAACTGCTGTCAACAAAACACACCTTTAGAGCAGCAACTGAGTAGTGAGAGCCGCTCTGAGGTGCAGACACTGACAAAGAGGCAGAGGCCACCTGGAGCGGAGCGGGGCAGTTCGCAGCCTGCTGCACCCCAGCCCTCTCAGGACGCCCTTCGTGATCACAGCGCCCTTCACGTAGGGAGCTGCCCTCTCACACTGGAGCGCGTGGCGCCATAGGACGCGGGGCCCAGCCAGGCTTGAGAATCAGCCGGGCTCCAAACCCTGGCGCCTGGTCAGGGGGACTCGCACAGCGCACTGGGGCAGTGAGTCCCAGGGGCAGCGGGCTCCCCAGATGGGCTAATTTAGGAGTTTAGTAGCTGACTCCTGCTCATCCCCAGGCTGGAGCGTAAACGTCGCTTCCTCAGGGAGACAATGGGCCTGGCGAGAGGGCAGAGTCCTTCCTCCATTCTTACCACCTGATCACATCCTTTATGTATTGGTCCCGGACCCCTGCCTCCCCCTCGTCCCAGGTGGTAATCGCCACAGGGGCAGGGACCGTGTGTGAGAAAGCCGGCTTTGTTTAGCCAGCTCTTAGCCCATGACAGGCATTTAATAAATATAGTGTTAATAAGATGGAAAACTTCACAAGTCCATTTTTGAGACGAAACTAATTTTATGAATGTTTTAGATAATGGCTGACTCTTGAATGCCAGGTCCGTTTCTTTCTTCATTCATTCTTTCATTCAGTCAATCAACAAACCCTATTAAGTAGGCACTTACAAACAGTAGACCTATTTGCCAGGTCCTGTGCTAGATGCTGGGGACAGATGTGCCAGCAGGGAAGACAAATGGAAATGAGCAGATGCGACCCACGAGCTGTGATGCAGTTACACGGGGCTGAGGGGAGCATCGAGTCACCTGTGTCCTGAGCTCCACAAGAACCACAGCTGACGTCGTCTCCACCCAAGTCACCCTGTGATGTCCATTCGAGCCCAGCAACTTCATTCCCAGGGTGCTGATCTGGCCTATCTGTGTATGTATAAGTCTGTACAGAAACGATTATAATCAACTTCTTAAACAGAATAAACAGCATAAGAGAGTGACACTAACAAACAAGAAGCCGGAGGGAGAGTCTTAAAAACTCTCCCTGCAGAGGAGGGTTTTATAAAGTGCGTGCTCTCCCTCCTTTCCTTCATTCCTCTCCCCACCCTCCTCCCTCCGTTCTCTCTCACACAGCTCAGACACAAGACATGGAGAAGCAAATGTTTTCTAACTCGATGACTTCAGCGGACTAGCGCTCCTTTGAAAGTGATATAGTTACAGGCATAACGTGCTCCGTGTAACACAGGCATCTGTATGTGTAATGCAGGCGTGTCTGTGGGGACATTAGCATCCCGGCCTTGTCGTTTAACGAGGTAGGAAGTTCACCTACAACTGTGGATCCCGAAAGCTCTGGGGAGTCTCGGCTGAGAGAAGGAGGGAGCTGGAGAGAAGAGGGAGATTTCTTTACGGTTAGGTCTTTCTTTCTAAGTCTCCTGGGCTTAACTCCTACTCTTTGAGAAACAGTCCTCTTCCAACACAGCTGGGATGGTCGTCAGGCAGAGGCATCCTCGCCGAGGATAGCAGTCATCCTAGAAAGGTCCAGGCAATTAGGAGATGCTGGTAAATCACGGAGACACCACGGTGAGAGCTCGGTGACCTGACAGCAAAACGTCTGCTTCAGGCCCTGATCCACCACCCCAAAGACGCAGGCTAGAGGGAGTGTTTCCCAGTAGCTTTCTTTATATGTCAAAATACATCCTGCAAATTCACTTCTTATTCTAATATTTTAAAACTCTTTATTGTTCTTTGTGAACTGTGAAAGCAGCGCAGGCTCACTGACAGGTCAAACACTACACAGTGTAGAAAGTGACCAGCGAGTCCAGTCCCCCCGCCCATGCCCGAGGCAGCTCTGCTAGGGAGAGACCGCGAGCCACGCGTGCAATTTAAAACTTTCCAGGAGCCGCAATAAAAGAAGGAAAAAGGAACTGGTGAAGTTAAGTTTAACTATTCATTTTATTTAACCTAATGCACCCAAAATATTATTACTTCAACATGTAATCAACATTATCAAATTATTCATGAGATAAAAAATTATTATTGATATTTTTTCATCATTTTTTGTAGAAAGTCTTCTAAATCTGGTGTGCATTTTTGCACTTAGAACACATCTCAACTTGGACGCTAAATTTTCCTTGAAAAGGCTTGATCTGTATTTAGATTTCAGAAAACATACAGTTTAAAAAGTGGATTCACATATCCAAGTTGTTGCGAACATACTTAAAAGTTTTCCAGTAACTGAATGAAGCACCAGTGTTTAAATTAAATATGAAGTATTTAAAATTAAGTAAGATTTGAAACCAAGTTCCTCATTGCCCCAGCCGCATCTGAGTCCTCAGTCGGCTCGTGTGGGACTGACTCCACTAGGACCGTGCAGCCCGAGAGGGAGCCACTGTTGTAAGTTTGTCTGGAATCTTCTTGGCCTTTTCTCTCTGCACGTACATATAAACATATAATTAAACAAATATACATCATACTTATCTGGATTCCATTTCTGAAAAACATGTAAGCATGCTACATATTTTACTCAGCAACCTAATTTTTTTCACTTGAAGTTGTATGTTGGACATTTTTCCTTTTCAGTACATGTGGATCTGGCTGTGGAGCAGACTGAGTTACCCACTTCCCTACTAATGGACACACACTGTTTCTGAC